>NC_058080.1:666118346-666312957 GCF_014858855.1 Bufo gargarizans | reverse complement strand
GTTCAACCTAGTGGTTCAGCGGTTTCTCAAAACCTACCCCAATTTGCCTGAGCTACTGGTGAAGGTGCGCAGCTTGTGTGCTCATTTCCGAAAGTCATCAACAGCTTCCGCCGGTCTGGCAACGCTGCAGCAGAGCTTGCAATTGCCTGCTCACCGACACCACGTTCCACATGTTGGCCAGGCTTTGTGAGCAGCAGAGGGCAGTAGTGGAATACGAGCTGCAACATGGTCGTCGCTTTTCCAGTCAGCTTCCGCTCTTCACAAGCGACGAGTGGGCCTTGATGTCCAACCTCTTTGAGGTTTTGCGCAACTTTGAGGAATCAACACAGATAGTGAGCGGCGATAACGCTATCATCAGCGTAACCATCCCACTTCTGTGTCTACTCAAACGCTCGTTGCGAACAATTAAGGTGGACGCTTTTCATGTGGAAGAGGTGGAAATAGGAGAAAACAGTACACAGGGCGATTGCCAGACCACCCTCAGTTTGTCTTCTCAGCGCAAATTGGATGATGATGAGAAGGAGGAGCAGGATACGGTTGCCTCCGCTACAGAGTGTAGAACCCATATAAGTTTTATTCCATCTGTTCAACGTGGATGGGTAGAAGAGGAGGAGGAGATTCAGAGTCATCCTCCTGATGAGGACAGCGAAGTCTTGTCTGTTGGGACACACATGGCTGACTTTATGTTAGGCTGCCCTTCCCGTGACCATTGCGTTGTATGCATTTTGGCCAACACAGATTACTGGTTGTTCACCCTTCTTGACCCCCGCTACAAAGAGAACTTTTCAGCTCTCATTCTTGTGGTAGAGAGGACGAGCAAAATGGTGCAATACCAGAAGGTCCTTGTGTAAAAATGGCTCCAAAAATTTCCAGCTGACAATGCTGGCTGCAGAGCACAAAGTTCCTTGGCCAAACGAGGAGGGGAGACAAGTGGAATACACAGCAGTTCCAACAGAGGCAGGGCAACACTCTCCAAGGCCTGGGACAGTTTTATCACACCCCGCCAGCACCCTCAACCTGATGCACGGCCTAGTGTCATAAGGAGGGAAAAATTTTGGAAGATGATGGAGTACGAAGCAGACCGTGTCAGTGTCCTCAGTGATCCCTCTGGGCCTTACAACTATTGGGTGTCCAAGCTGGACACGTGGCACGAAATGGCGCTCTACACCTTGGAAGCGCTGGCCTGCCCTGCTGCCAGCGTTTTGTCATAGCATGTATTTAGTGCTGCTGGGGGCATAATAACTGATGAGCGCATCCGCCTGTCAACTGAAAATGCTGACCGGTTCACTCTTATATAAAAATGAACAAGGCCTGGATTGCCCCTGACTTCTCTACTCCACCAGAGGAAAGCGGCTGAACATAAAGGCACTCTATATGTGGCTTTTATAGTGTATTTAATACACTGTATTCCCATGCACCCCTAAAAATGGTATATGGTTCAATCTTCCTTTTCTCGTCCTCCTCCTCCATTATATCAACATGCTTATTAGGCTGCCCTTGCTCCTAATGTTTTAGAGGGTCAGCTCACCAGCAGGCCCTCACCCATAATGGTTTTTAGGGTCACCAGCAGGCCCTCATCCATAATGTTTTTGAGGGTCACCAGCAGGCCATCACCCATAATGGTTTTTAGGGTCACCAGCATGCCCTTACCCATAATGTTTTTGAGGGTCACCAGCAGGCCCTCACCCATAATGGTTTTTAGGGTCACCAGCATGCCCTTACCCATAATGTTTTTTGAGGGTCACCAGCATGCCCTCACCCATAATGTTTTTGAGGGTCACCAGCAGACCCTCACCCATAATGTTTTTGAGGGTCACCAGCATGCCCTCACCCATAATGTTTTTGAGGGTCACCAGCATGCCCTCACCCATAATGTTTTTGAGGGTCACCAGCAGACCCTCACCCATAATGTTTTTGAGGGTCAGCAGCAGGCCCTCACCCATAATGTTTTTGAGTGTCACCAGCAGGCCATCACCCATAATGTTTTTGAGGGTCAGCAGCAGGCCCTCACCCATAATGTTTTTGAGGGTCACCAGCAGGCCCTCACCCATAATGTTTTTGAGGGTCACCAGCAGGCCCTCACCCATAATGTTTTTGAGGGTCACCAGCAGGCCCTCACCCATAAAGTTTTTCAGGGTCACCAGCAGGCCCTCACCCATAAATGTTTTTCAGGGTCACCAGCAGGCCCTCACCCATAAATGTTTTTCAGGGTCACCAGCAGGCCCTCACCCATAAATGTTTTTCAGGGTCACCAGCAGGCCCTCACCCATAATGTTTTTCAGGGTCACCAGCAGGCCCTCACCCATTATGTTTTTGAGGGTCACCAGCAGGCCCTCACCCATTATGTTTTTGAGGGTCACCAGCAGGCCCTCGCCCATAATGTTTTAGTGGGTCATCAGCAGGCCCTCGCCCGTAATGTTTTAGATGGTCAGCTCAGCAGCAGGCACTCGCCCCTAATGTTTTAGAGGGTCAGATCAGCAGGCCCTTGCTCCAATAGTTTTTGAGGGTCACCAGCAGGCCATCAATCATCATTTTTCAAGGGTGCGTATGATGCCCTCCTTTATGTGTAATAATATGAGCTTCAAGAGGTAGTCACCTGAAATGTTTTTCACTTCACAGGTGTGCCCTGTCAGGTTTAATAAGTGGGATTTCTTGCCTTATAAATGGGGTTGGGACCATCAGTTGCGTTGTGGAGAAGTCAGGTGGATACACATTACTTTGAAAAATGAAGGTTAGTCAGTCCGAAAAATTGGAAAAACTTTGAAAGTGTCCCCAAGTGCAGTCACAAAAACCATCAAACGCTACAAAGAAACTGTCTCACATGCGGACCGCCCCAGGAAAGGAAGACCAAGAGTCACCTCTGCTGCAGAGGATAAGTTCATCCGAGTCACCAGCCTCAGAAATCGCAGGTTAACAGCAGCTCATAATAATAATAATCATAATAAATAAATAAAAATCATAATAAAGTCTGTAAAATTGGCGTACTACACGGACAACATCATTCCCAGCAGCGACCTGGGAGTCCAAGATGCATCCAGACATCCTCCCCATGCTGTTCCCGAACCATTTCAGTAGTGTTTCCATCAATTTCTGACCTTTTCATGTGAACCAGACACTCCCCTCTCTTCAGAGCAGGGAGTGCCTGGATTAATGCTTGGGTTCTCCCATTGAATTCCATTGTGCTCTGGTGCTCAGTAGAACACCCGAGCATCCCAAAGTGTTCTACTCGAGCACCCGAGCACCTTGGTGCTCGACCAACACTAGTTATTTTCTACACACAACTCAAGAATGAGAAAGAGACTTTTAGTGGTTTTAAGATAGTCTTGGGACTTATCAATATTTAACAGAATCACCCCTATACAAGATAAATAAAAAATAGTATCTGGATGACTGGGTAAGATATAATAAATCCTAAACACATGTATTACGCTTTATGATTGGAAATTGGTTTAGGCTTAACATAACGTAAGGTGATCTCTGAATTAAGCACTCAACAATGTCTTTTAAAAGGCTTAAAGGGAACCTGTCACCGGGATTTTGTGTATAGAGCTGAGGACATGGGTTGCTAGATGGCCACTAGCACATCCACAATATCCAGTCCCCATAGCTCTGTGTGCTTTTATTGTGGAAAAAAACGATTTGATACATATGCAAATTAACCTGAGATGAGTCCTGTCCCTGACTCATCTCACATACAGGACTCATCTCAGGTTAATTTGCATATGTATCAAATCGGTTTTTTAAAGCAATAAAAGCACACAGAGCTATGGGGACTAGGTATTGTGGATGTGCTAGCGGCCATCTAGAAACCCATGTCCTCAGCTCTATACACAAAATCCCGATGACAGGTTCCCTTTAACTGCTTCAGACAAGCCTATTCATTTGCCCTCTCTGGTCTTGTAAGGGCTTATGGCACAGAAGAACTAATGGCAATCAATGATTTCAGTGGGCAAACAGTGGTTCTCCAACTAACATCTCAATCTATTCATAGCTGTCGGACCAACAGCTGCTGAGGGTGTATGTACTGAGCTTAAGAACCTTCACTATAGCTATTTTTGGCACTCGTTTAGAAATGAATGAAGGGTGGCCGCACATGCATAATGCACTCACCCGATCTTTAGGCACGGTATTCTAGAGATAGTTCCGGGTTCCAGAGGTGGGACCCTGCGCCTATCTGACATTGGTGGCATATCGTAGCAGCAGGCCACCAATGTTCCAGGTGAAACAACCCCTTTAACGGGCTTGTCTCAGGATAGGTGATCAATATCAGATCGTGCGTGGGTCCAACACCTGGCTTTCCTACAGATCATCTATTTCGGACAGCCACTCATGCCGTATACTATACAGAGCTGGAAGCAGAAAGCTGCGTACACTGTGTATTGGCCAATCCATGCCATTGAGAGCTGAGCTACAGTATGCCAGCGCCAGAAACTACACAATGTACAGAATGTTCCATACAGTTTCCAGCTCTGCGGCTGCTAAAACAGCTGATCGATGGTGGTGCTAGGTGTCGGACCTCCATTGATCTGATCCTGAGGACTGGTCATTAATATCTGTAGCCCGGATGATCCCTGTAATATACCAAGTGAATTCAAGACACAGTCAGGCCCCAATGGCATATGATGAAGGTGATATGCAAGATACTCATCACCTATCATACATGAGGGGGTTGGATGTCTAGTACTCTAAATGCACAAAGTTTCTATATAGTCACATGGTTACATACAGTGCAAATGGCTACTACCTACTGGTAAGCCCATACTAATTGATGTTCACCGATGGTCCTACATGAAATTTGTCTTTAAAAAAAATAATAAATAAAATGACAGGGTTACAGAAACAGTGCCACACCTATCTGTGGACAATGTCTGATAATATAGCTGATCTTCAATGAAATGAATATGGTGTAGTGGCGTTATCGTAAGAAAGAAGCCATGTTTTCCGAATTCCAAATGACTCCTTTAAAAATCTTCAGGCAGAATCTGACACCTGTGATTATTAACAAAATCTATTGGTCCTACTGTATAGTGTCCATAGAGGTGGCCGCATCCTTTTATCTCATCTCCTTCATATGTAAGCAAGGCAATAAAGAATGGAAAGTCATTCGTTTGGTGGAGAAACTGTCTAGAGGGGAAGCACCTTGAATATGATTTCAGAGAGACTTATTTTTTAACAAAGATTGCCTATATACAAAATTATGCTCATTGAATACAAGCCTTCTCAATTAATTGAATGGAAGACCTGTAGACTTCCGTCAGGAGAACATCAATCTAGAAGTCTGGAATGTGTGCCTAATGCTTGCTGGGAAGACGTCAACCCCTTCTAAGAACTCCGGCCTCGGATCCTGCTCTCATATCCATTCAGATCTCTCTCTTCAGTCTCTTTAAACTTAGTTTGATCTTCCTAGAAACCATAGTAACTCTCTGAATGTCAATGTATTCAGTAAAAGAACTGAAGTTGATGGAGCGACCATTCATCTAGCAGATTATACAATCATATACCTTAGTCCTGACAGGAGAAATTAATCATGTTGAAGAGTATCAGTGCGCTAACAACAGGCACAATGCCAATTTTTCTTCTTCGATGTTCTCCGTTCATTCTGTGTTGTCCTTTCATTCTGATTTTCCTCTTTTATAAAACAGCATAGAAAATAAATGTTCATAATTACTACAGACAGAAACGGTGGATTCGGACAACATTAGTATAATGTGTATGGGGGCCTTTACAGACTAGATGGTTTCAACCATTTAGGTTTACAGGACAGAAACTGCAGTAGGTGGTGTTAGGTGGATGATGGCTGCTTCTGTTCTCCTAGTGAAAGCATATCCAAAAGATGTACTTTGCACCACTTGGGAGGGAGAGGTTGGAGGAAGTGCTTGGTGATGGTGCTCAGTGGGTGCATTTATTAAAAATGACGGCTTGCTTCTTGATTTGTGGCCCACTGAAAGATTCCCCAGCTCGATGGTGGACTAGTGCAGTCTAAATAGCTACCATTTGTACTGTTATCAAGAGCAAATACATTATCAGAAAATATCCATTATGAGATGCAAACATTTCTCAATGTACAAAAAGAGGAAGAGAAATATGAACAAAAACATTCATCAGCTTTCACCTTCCGCTGCAACAAACACAAAAATGTGGTTTGTGTAATATTGTACACAGGCCGGCCAAGAGGCAGCTTTCAACTGATGGATTCAATGAAGTGCATGGTACAGCTGTGGTCTATAGGCATCATACAAAGTCTACTTAAAATATATTTCAGTCTACGTATTTTATCCTGGGATTATAATATACCTCCGGATAGGTTCACCTTGTAAAAGCAACCATACTGTGAACCACTATGAACGCTCGTTAGCGCTGATCTATTCAATTCTTTAGAAGTAGACTTTGTAATGGATATATATATTTCAGTAATCTGACTGCATAGACAGAGTAAAAAAAATAATAATCTTTAAATCCCTTCCATGCACAATTATACAGGACATCCCTTCTCAATACAACTACTGCATTTGTCTGACATTTTCAGACACTATTAAAGGGAAACGGTCACCTAAATTTACTATATTTAACCCACGGCAATGCAATGTAGTGCTGCAGCGTTCCACTACGTGTGTGTGGGCACTGCTTAAAAGCACTTTTTTTTATATTATTATAAGCACTAGGTTGTCATGTATAATTTTGCATTTGTGTATCTGCAAAATCCCTATTGACAGGCCTATTAGGTGTAATTTATACATCCCGCCACTAGATGGGGATAGAAGAAACCAGGATGTAGTTCAGAAGTGAGCAGATCTGAGGTAGTCAGATCAAGTTAGTGGGAGGAAAGATGGAGTGAAGACTTTGCAACACAGATTAGTGAGTGGAGCCAACTTGGCTAGAAGGTGTTTACTCAGATGTTTAGGCGCAGAAGAGAGTTTTCCTTCTGTAGCTGGACTATAGACTTGCATCCCTGACCAGTAGGAGAAGAGTTTGTCTCCCTGGAAAAGAAACAAGCATTCCTAGGAATTCATCGGTGATAAGAGCCATTATTGAGGGCCACAGACACCTTTGCATGGTGGAGGCTTTATAGCTTCAGGCAGCCACACCAACCTTCTAAGGGACAGTTGAGTTTTCCTGTCTACAAATATTTAGCTTGTAGGGAAAGTCAAGGAATAGGATCAAAAGCATCTAAAGGAACCAGGTACACCTAACCGACTGCTCCAAAACCCACTAAAAACCTGACAAGCCTTAGGGCTGGTTCACACGAGCGGATGCCGTGTGTGACATCCGCTCCGTGAATTACAGCCAAGACCAGATGCGAACTGCAGAGACACGGAGCATTAACATGATTGATAATGCTCCGTGCCTCTCTGTGATCTCTTTACTACGAACTCACAGTGACAACTTTATCTCACTGTGATTTCGTAGTAAAGAGATCACAGAGAGGCACGGAGCATTATCAGTCATGTTAATGCTCCATGCCTCTGCAGTCTGCATCGGGTCTCGGCTGTCATTCACGGAGCGGATGTCACGCACGGCATCTGCTCGTGTGAAACAGCCCTTAAATAGTGGATTTGCTGAATTATCTCTGTATCATCTAAAGACTGCATAATTGTACTACTGCAACTGAAAGACCTCTAAAGTAAAAGTTGTGAGTTGCATCTTACCACTGTCTACCTCATTATTACTACCTATGGTTGTACCACCATTAATGGTACCGGCGTCATGACAAAAACCATCAAAGGACTCAGCCGCAACAAGCACCCTAAACATCAAGGGCACCTCAACCACCATCTTGGCTGATGCTTCCTACCACAAAGCGTGCCCCGGAGGATTTCGTGCTGTCCACCTCAACACTGTGCTGCCAGCCCAGGGAGGCCATCTGCTAACCTTGAGTAAACTGATGAACTGTGTGTTATACCATTTGACCCCTCATCGGCCTACCGCGAACCTCACGTGTTCCCCCTGCGACTGACTGGCTGCAGTGCTGCGCTGCCTAACATAGTTAAAACCAAATCTTTGTTAGAATTTTCATTATTTCTGAACTCGTTGGTATGCTAATGAGACCAAAAGTGCCCACAATCAACAACTGTTCAAAGAGACCAAAACCACCTCCTCCGAGAACCCAAGAGCGCCCCCTCCAAGAGCCACTTATTGGTTGTTTCCAGCACCTCTAATTTTGTGACATCACTATTTTCATTCAATGCGCTCTACTTACTGTGAGTCCAACAGTCAGCATGTCTCATTGAATCTGCTCGTGCTTGCCCACTGCCTTCCCTGCAGTGGGCATCAGACTGGCCAGTCTTGGGCTCTTGGAAGAGGAACAATTACCACAATAATTGATTGTTTTAGATACTTTTTTTCTCCTCAAAAGTGTGGAAAAGGGAAAATGCTCATCAGACAGTGACTAATGTAAAAACTGAAAATAATCATATAGTACATGACAGTCTCTTTATAACAAAGCTAGAAGCAGCCCTGTACCTCACATGGATCCTCAGGAGATCTCTCCATTCATTGCTCTGCTAGATTTATATTAAGCTGACAGCTCAAGGGGAGTGTCTTTTCTGCTGCAGCTCAGGGGGCGTGTCCATGCTCTCCCTATCACAGCTCAGGAGGCAGTTGAAGGATGAAACTGAGCATGTGCGGCCACCTCAGTGAGCAGGACAAAGAAATTAGAAAAAAAGAAAAAACAGCAGGTGGCGCTATACAGATACATTTTATTGAATAACTCAGTGGCTATGCTAAATTTTTATGCAATTACAAAAGTATTCAGGTGTTGGTTTGAAAAATGTAAAATACATTGGGCGATTGGCAGCATCATTACACAGGGCAGTTATCGGGAGAAATTGTTCCTAGAAACTACCCTTACCAATAGTTGATGAGATTGTTGGCTGTGTTGAGGGGCCTTGAAGGGGATTCCAGATCTTTAAAAGCTTTTTGGTTGCCCCACAACTCCCCCTACCCCCCCCCCCCCCAAACACAGCGGACCAGTGGCAGACGTGACCCTATCCTTTCCATAAGTTTACAAGTGGGAACTGGAGTGTAGCGGTGGACCTAAGCAGCTGGGACCAAGCAGCGGGAAGCAGGTAAGTATGCTTCATTCCATAGTTCCAGCACGCCAAAGGGTCAACAAAAAAGTATTATAAAGCTGGACAACCCCTTAAGGTTTACACTTTTGAAATATTAATCATCTGTGTGGCCAAGAGGGGTCTTAAAATATGTCGAATTTCTCAATGATGTGATCATTTATTTAATGCAAAAATGAGAGATTTACTAAATTTGCCACTCACAAAGTGATTTAAAGGGAACCTGTCACCATGAAGATGCAAGGTAAGCTACAGCCAGCATGTTATAGAGCAAAAGGAGATGAGCAGATTGTATATAGTTTTATGGGAAAAGAATCAGTAAAATTAGTAATTTATATTCCTGCTCATTCTGGGCTTTGAAGTCTAGGAGGCGGTCCTATCACTGATTGACAGCCATCTTTGTATACACAGTCAGAGGGCAGGCTGTCAATCACTGATAGGACCGCCTCCTGCACTTCAAAGCCCAAATGAGCAGGAATTGATATGAATGAAATACAAGTTATACTGAATCTTTCCCCATAAAACAACAGTATATATAAATCTGCTCAGCTCCTCCTGCTCTATAACATGTTGCCTGCAGATCAGACTCCATATTCAACACGACAGGTTCCCTTTAAGAAAGAGAAAACGGTTGAAAAGGTCTAGTGTATTTAGGCTACTTTCACATTTTTTTGCCTAATCTGGCAGGAATCAGCAAAAAAGGTTGTATTACTGATAATACAACCATCTGCATCCGTTATGAACACATCCGATTGTATTATCTTTAACATACCCAAGAAGGACTCCATCATGATTCATGAACTCAATTGAAAGCCAATGGGGGACGGACCCGTTTTCTATTGTGTCTGAGAAAATGAATCCGTCCCCATTGACTTGCATTGCGGGTCACATCGGATCAGTTTTGCTCCGCATCCTATGACGAAAAGAAAACCGCAGCTTGCTCTCCGGTATGGGAACGCAACCAAACAGAACAAAATACATTTTGGAGCATTCCGTTCTGTTTAGTTCAGTTTTGTCCCCATTGACAATGAATGAGGACAAAACGAAAGCGTTTTTCTCCAGTATTTTGACCCTATGACAGATCTCAATACCGGAAAATAGAAACACTAGTGTGAAAGTAGCCCAAGTCTATCATTGTCTGCACGCCACTTTAGGAGTCATTTCCGATATTTTATAAGAGGATGCATTTTGCGAAAATATTGATCATTACCTCCAGTCTCTTAATTGTCGCCTGACCGGGACAAGTGAAAGATTACAAGGCAGCCAGATGAAATATTAACCGCATGAGCTAAGCGAGATTTTCTCTGCATGGGTTATTAATTGACTTCATCCGCTTTATCAATGGACACGATGAAACTGTAAGCAGGGCTTAGTGCACTTCTTGGGGGTGTGAGATGTAGCACACAGATGAGAAGAACAGCAACATACGGCTAGAAGCATGTAAACTACATCATTAAGAGGAATTACACAAGCCTCAGGTTCTGAGTCATCAGCAGATGTTCACAAGTGGTGCTTTGGTGCCATGGCCCAAAATTACTGTCAAGTTGTTTCCTAATGTCTTAAAGACTTGTTCAGATCTTCACTTCCCACCATCCTCACTTACAGAATACAAGTTTTGCCTACATGCCAAAGCAACAAACAATCCAAATGACACGTGCGCTGAATATCACAGAAGTAAGAACCTTTAAAAGCAAATTAAACTACAACCAAGGACGACTTACAGGTGGCACAGCGGCCATTATTCCACGCAATCACTCCTCTGTCCAATGCTTCGGACCAGCAATGATCTTTTCTTGAAAGGAGTAAAAGAGTGAGAGCGTCTGAAGCATAGTAGGTAACGATACTGGTCTCCAGAGCAGCACTGAATCCAATGTAGTCACCCGCTGCTTGTAATGTATGTTGCTACACAACAGCTTAAAAATATTCCATCATTATTGTTAGGGATGAGCGAATTTCATATTTTGAAGTTCGTGTTGTGGTATTTACTGAATTGCATTATGGATTCGGTTACCATGGACCATAACGCAATGCCTTTAGAGGCATTCTGTTATTCATTCTGTCATAAAAGAAGTCTATGGCCAGCATAACAGATAAGTCTGGTTTATGTTATGCAGGAGAGGACTTCAGCACAACAGAAACTGGATGGATCAGGTGATGCAGCTGAAAAACACTTATTCATCAATTGGAATAATCATTCATCTGGACACCTCAATCATCTTTCTGGGCAGCAGATCATATTGTGTAAACAGCGATCTGCTGCCTAGAAACTATAAATCTGTACGGTGTGGGGTTTTTCTCTGGTAGATAGGGTAGGCGGGCGCAGTACAGAGGCAAAATACAAGTTCTTAGCTCAAAACGTCAGTGTTTATTCACACTTGAGGCAATTGAACAAAACAGCACGTAACTTTGCGGTCTTGGTGTTAATTCACACACAATGGAAAGTGCATATAACACAAGTCACCTTGCTGGCAGTTCTGCCTCCAGTAGTCCACAGCAGGCTTTAGGGGGCCTGTTTCCCCAGCATGCTGCTCTCGGACCTCCAGCACGGAACAAAGCCTCAGATACCAAAAAACAGAGACATCTCTGCTGAGCCCAGCTGCCTATTTGAGGACAGCCAGGTGCTGCCAAAACCCGGACCGGCACTTAAACTCCGGTCCGGTATTTGACCTCACCTTGCTGGAAACCAGCCCAGCCGCACATGCTGGGAGGAAAATAACTGCCTTGCCAGACACAACCCCTCACTGTGTCACAACGGGGACGACCCCATACAGTGGAGGTGATCACGGCATGTAAATACAGCTCTTTATCTACACTGGTAGCAGGCAATTATCAGGATGGAACGGATGCTTCTCAATAATTGGGAGTTTGTTCTAAGTCTTAACTACTCTTTCGGTGTAATGATTAGGGATGAGCGAATTGACTTCGGATGAAACATCCGAAGTCGATTTGCATAAAACTTTGCTCCGTACAGTATTAGAATGTATTGGCTCAGAAATTACTTTGCGAAGTCCTGATCTTCCCTCCAAACTAATGTTAGATTGTGCCCCCTCGTTCTTGTGTTTAGTTGATGAAGGTTTCTCTTTCCCAAAAAGACAGTTTTAATCTATCTCCTGAACCTTATTTATACCTTTAGCATTCTGCACACGTGTTGTTTTTCCATGCAAATTTTCTTGTGGAAAAAAACACAGCATAATATAGTACAAGCACAGTGAATGAGATTTACCAAATCTCACGTACACTTTGCTTTTTTACTTCATGCGGAAATTGACCTGCAGTGCACATTTAGAAATCTGCTTCATGTCCATCGTTTGTGGAACAGCAACGCAAAAGGTGAGATCTGTGTCAAATCTGCATCGAACGCACAACTGAAACCAAAAGCGTGTTTCGATGCTCTGATGTCACAGCAGATTGTCAAGAAGGAAGCGTAATTTCCCGACTTTCGGCTGCTCACTCACATGTAGCGATCCCTCGTCTTCATACAGCTGCATTGTTTCTGGGCATCAGATCACCGTACCTCCCAACTTTTTGAATGATCAAATTTGTCATTTGTATTAAAGGGAACCTGTCATCAACTTTATGCTGCCCATACTAATGGCAGAATAAAGTAGAGACAGGTGAGTAGATTTCAGCGGTCTGTCATTTATAAGTTAAAAGTAAGTGGTTGCTGAGAACCAACATCACAATCATTGCAGACTGGGCCCGGAAAAGAGTCATGGCCACCTGAGAAGAGTCCTGGTTATTCATGAAGTCCTGCTCTCCTGCCCACCTGCTGATGGCTGACAGTATTCTACCTAGTTTTCTCCCTTTCTCTCTAGGAGAGAACTGCCAGTCATCAGCAGATGGATGAGAGAGCAGGAGAATTGGAATAACCATGACTCTTCTCAAGTAGATTTGACTTTTTTCAAGGCCTGGGCTGCAATGGTTATGATCCTGGTTCTCGGCAGCCACTTACATTTATCTCATAAATGACACACCGCTGAAATCTGCATTTCTGTCACAATTTTTTGCTGCTCTCAGTGAGGTCAGCATAAAGTTTAAGACAGGTTCCCTTTAAGGCCTGAGGGAGACTCCTGTCCGTCCTTCCTTTTAGAGGAACAGGTTGTCTCAGTCCTGACATTAGTACGAGGGTCCTATAGGGTGAGTTAGCATATTAGGTATTCCTGTGTATGAAGTCACCTACCTCTGGGGTCTGTTCATACTGGTAGTTAGTTAGTCAGGACTTTGATTAGGGTTTTACTAGGAGGTGACCATCACCTTTCCCTAGTTTCCAGGCCTTATTCCCTCAACCCTTTCCCTCCTATGTTCTGAGTGGTGTTTCCCTCCCACACCCGAACGCGACAATAAGTCCACTGATCCACCCCTAATGAAGTCAAGGCCCGCGAAACCAGTCGGGTATTCACTAGGATTTTAAACCTTTTATACGCTAAATTGCTTTAAACATTTTGTAAGTACCATTAAAAAGGTGAGGTGACAATGAGAATAAAAAAAAAAAAAAAAAAAAAAAAAAAAAAAAAAAAAAGAAGCCAACTCACAAATGCTGGTAAGCATGAATCATTTTCAGAAACATACCGGAAACCTGAACCGGGAGACAAAGCAATCAGAAAGAGACACTGCATGAAAATACAAGATGTACTAAGAGACTGTAGCATGAGAAAAGAAGGGAATTTTATACATTTCTTATTGAAAAAATAAAAAGATGGAGCGTGAAAATTAGGAAAATCTGTCTGTCACCCCCGACACTTCCATACGAACATTCGCACAATATGTTCACTATTCACCCATCGTCGTCAGACAGTTACAGTTTGATAAAAATTTGAAGAAAAGTTTCCAAACATTCCTTAGTGTGAACTTGGGGCTCTGCTCAAACAGTGCAGAGAAGTAGCAGAATTATTTGTGGGCTGAGGTCTAGACCAGCTTATTAAGGTTGCCATGGCAACGGCTGAGCGCGTTTTGCATGCTGATTTTCTCGCCATGCTAGATGTAGTTATTTTTATTATCTGCCATTTCTACAAGAGACAAACGAGTACTTTAATTATTACAGTGTGTCTTATTAACAAAATGATGTATTGAGTGAATGAGTTGACTTCAGACTCCACAGAGTAATTATCGGAGAGAACACCTAAGGTGAAATAACAGCGATCAGTATAAAAGTCTATTAACAAAACATAAACGCAACATAAAAGTACTGTAATTAGATTTACTTTGCTTTCCTACCAGAGTGTGAGATTATAGAAGTGTTTTTATAGTAAAGGGTAAGGAAAGCAAATATGGTGAATATTTCATTAAAATGCCAAGGTGATTACCGTATTTTCCGGCGTACAAAATTACTTTCTAACACTAGAAATAATTTTTAAAAGTTGGGGGTCGTCTTAGACGCCAGGTATACTCAGATCCGATGGTATATTCTAACCCCCAGGCGTTCCCATGGTGACGGGGAAGCTTGCCTGGGGGTTAAAATATACAGGGCCACGCCGCTTACAGGAGTACATTTATAAACCGTAACTTTAATCATCGCTCATCTCTTTACTAGGATACATTACTCTCAGCTCCGGTAACAGCTGGCAGTGCGGGCGGCGCTCACTCACGATGTCACGTGCCTGCTCCTCCCAATAGGCTGCGCAGGCGCGTGACGTCAGTAAGTGAGCGCCGCCCGCACAGCCAGCTGTTACCGGAGCTGACAGTAAGGTATCCTAGTAAAGAGATGAGCGATGATTAAAGTTAAAGTTAGGGATTACAGTTTATAAATGTACTCCTGTGAACGTCGGGGAGGGGGAACCTGTGGGTGGCATTGTTTAGGGGGGGAACCTGTGGGTGGCACTGTTTAGGGGGGAACCTGTGGGTGGCACTGTTTAGGGGGGAACCTGTGGGTGGCACTGTTTAGGGGGGAACCTGTGGGTGGCACTGTTTAGGGGGGAACCTGTGGGTGGTCCGTGGTAGCGGAATCCATAACGCAATTCTTCGATAACCCGAACCCAAACTTTAGACACCGAACTTAAAACACAAGTTCGCTCAACACTAGTCATAACCATGGAAACGAGCAGTGTATAATGTGATGGAAAAGGTTGGTTTCTTCAAATAAGAGTTATGTACCCATAACTCATCTAAGACTGAGAATTAATCAGCACGTCTTTGAAACTAAGAGAATACGGCTAAGGGTGGGTTTACATCATGTTTTTTTCCCATCCTTTTAACGCATAAAAAAAATAAAAAAAAATAAAAAAATAAAAAAGTATTCGTTAGGCTACTTTCACACTAGCGGCAGGACGGATCCGACAGGCTGTTCACCTTTAAGTACCCTTAAAAGGATGCCTCAGATTATTGCCATACAGTGGCGTCCATTCACCCTAGAGTTCTATTGTGCTGCATTTTTGTATTTTTTTTATTTCTTTTTTTGCAACATATATGTCAAACGGAGGCCTACAACGTGATGTGAACCCAGCCTAATTGGGACAAATTCTTACAATGACCTAAATAAATTTCGATTGAATCCTCTAACAGACCGCGGCTCTTGACTTGGTCGGAACTCTTTGCACCTCAGAGAGTGGCCAATTAAGTGGATCAGGCCCAGTAGGCACAGTCTGGATTACCTTTCTATGAATCAACCGTACTTCATCGCATCCTTGGGCCTTTCGAGTTTCCCGTTGATACGGGATCTATTTTATTTCTTATGCTGTATTCTCACCGGACTACAGTACGATGTTGTAGCTTCTAGAGTCTCAGATAAGATCCAGAGCATTCCTTGAAAAGCTGATTTACTTGGCAGTGATACACATCTGCTAATATGTTCCCTCCTTGAGCTAACGCGCTCTAGTACAAATAGAACATTACTCACAATCATTCCGAATCTACAGCTCAAAGGACAAAGATCAAATTGTGGTAGTGCTCAATATCCACTTTGTAAGTGAATACTGGATTCCCTCAGGAGATAATACCGATTTGTATGAATAATGTGGCTCATATACATTCTGTAACCTGACAATTGTAAGTAACCGCAGTGTAATCCTATATGACGTGTGTACAGAGATATGTGGATCTCCCACTGTGGAGGTTACTTGTCACAAGGGGGCCCCGGCCCTAAGTATCTGGAAAAACTACCCCCATGTTCTCATTCTACTTTTCCATCTGTCTGTATAGGTCATCTGTGCTCCATGCCAAGAAATTCCTTGCATCTATGTCCATGGAGCAATGCTCTACACCAGAAAACATGACAACTGACATCTCATCTCAGAAGTAGAAATCTTTGAATGGACTTTTCACCCGTTTGGTAGCAGAAGTAGTTACTGTATCTGTTATATAGTTTTACAGAGTAAGACTATTCACCTACTTCAGTAAGTTTCCACTATGGTCAAGGTTGGTAGACAGATGTAGATATTAGATGGCTCTCTGCATATGAAAGCTTTTACCCGTTATTACCAAAATATCCATACTAGCCATGTCGCCATGCTCACAGCAATGCCACAGGTGCCAGGCTAAGACCGTGCAAAGGAAATATCAGCAACTGAACCGAGCTTTCGGAGCAGTTTTTCTCATAATAGATTGGCATTGGAGCTGTGTTGTTGTGCGCATTACCTTTTGTATCTTTCGATGTTCAAAAATTCGAACTTCTAACTAGTACCTAAATCCACATGAGAGACTTATGCTGGCCATGGATGTATGTACTACTCTACCCAGCATCAATACAGTAAAGAAATATTATAACTTGCAACCTGGTTATTGTCTTAATCATTCACCGGTCTCTGCACATGAACTCCTGCCTCGCACCCAGCCACACACTTATCATCATGGGCACCCCAACTCCCACCAGGAAGGAGCCCAATACAAGGGAGATGATATTATTAACAAACAAAAAATCCCGCAGGAGGTTACCACGCTAATTTTTGATAAACAGAAAATATTTAAATGGTCTCTTGGACCTGAAGCGTGTGTCTGCAACCTCTCTGATAATATAACTTAAACTAAATCTAATAATAATTCTTTATTGAAATCCTTAGATTACACAAATGTATAATGTACACTTAGGGACAAACATTTAAAACTATCAGGTCTGGGTAGATTCCAAGGTGAATGAATCTGCTGCTGATGCGTGTTTCACATGTGCATTCATATCCTCCCCATTGGGGGAAGGGGACCGCACTCTGATACTTTAATGATAGGTATGTCTGAATCTACCCTACCTTTTCATATAAAACATAACTTTTACTGTTGTTAGTTAAAATAATACCCCTTCTTAGTATATATATTAGGCTACGTCAAATAATTAAACAAGGCCTTACTTGGACATATCAGGATAATGTAGTCCGATGTATAGAAAAATTTGCGGCAACTTACAGTTAGATGACTGTGGACCTGGCCAAACGGTAGAAAGAGAGGTGGTGGATAAGGGGAGGGAACAATATCCCTAATACAACCCTCAATGTACCCCTGCCTACAGGCGGAGCACCCGCCCCGAAAGGGGCGACCCCACCTCTCGGTGGCTAAACCCTCACTGTCGCCTATTGATACCCTGCCTAAACGGATCAATGATGTTCGTCCCTTCTTTGGCAATATGTCCCGACGCGTTTCCCCAGACGTAGTCAAGGCTGGTTCATCAGGGGACTCAGGATAGTTGGTAAATTCTTGCAGGTTTCAATAGATAGATGCCCAACTGATAATAGTGGGCAAAGCTCTGATAGTTGCATAGCAGACCTCCTGGTGTAGTAAGGTGAGTGCTCCAAGGGAATGACTCCCAGGACAGCTACCGGGAGGACTGCCAACAGCATACCCACTATCACAGTGATGGCTATCCAGCTGTGGTGAAACTATGACTCCCAGCATGCTCCATTCATTTCTATAGAGTTCTGAGAACAGCCAAGCAAGTGTGCATCTTGGGAGTCGTAGTTCTGCCACAGTTGGAGTGTCGGAGGTTAGCCATCACAGCACTATCACTACTCTCATCCTCCGGGTCGCTTCAGCAGCTATCCAACATTTCTATCTAGGTGCGTTATTTTTTTGGGTCTCGGCTGACATGAATGTTTATGGTGACTAACTACAACATACTGCAATATTGAAGTTGTAGACAAAAAAAAGAAAATGCTGTGGTTATGTAAAACTACATACTTATTTTTAAATTAAACATATTTTTTATCTTATGCATTTACTTATTTTTCATCAAACTTTTTTTTAATATTAAATATATTTATTTATTTTATAGCAAACATATATATTCTTTAGAATGGTATGTATTCTTTGAAAAGATTCCTAACAGGTAGCCCAGGAGCTCCTATTACATAGACCAAGAACTTAAAGGCAGAAACGAGATGAAATTCAATAGACAATACATTGCTAACGTTCCGCTCTCTTCATATTCAATTTTAGCTAAAAAAAAAAAAAACTAAAAAAAACTGTGAAGTACTTTGATAACCTGGGTCCAAGCTGTGCCCCAGGAGACCGAATAGGTAATCCCTATTTTTTCCAAATGAACCTGTTCAAGTGCCAAGACCTCTTCTAGTACATTTAGCCGTCTGCAGCAAAGATATAATTGGCAGAGGAAATGTGAAGCACACTCCATGTTGAGATCAGAACACAGGGCGAGTCATCGCTACACAAGGTAAAAAGTGCAACAGGAAGAATTTGGTTTCAAACTGTTTTTTATCTTAATAAGGCGCCATGTTAAAAATTTGGGCCAAAGCTGTTTAATGGCTGCAACGGAAGATAGAATAAGCTAGACACATTTGGCATGGGTCGCCAGCTTGCCATTTCGAGCGACTTGATCACCAACAACGTTCACGTTTGTTCTCTCTGCCCAGCATTCCCCTCACAACTATGCTTTTGGCTCTTTCTATACCCAGACTCCTGCTGGCTGCCAGTCCCTTAAAGGGGTCGTCTCACTTCAGCAAGTGGAATTTGTGTAGAGAAAGTTAATACAAGGCACTTATACTAATGTATTGCGATTGTCCATATTGCCTCCTTTGCTGGTTTTAATATATTTTTTTTATCACATTATACACTGTTCGTTTCCATGGTTATGACCAGCCTGCTATCCATCAGTGGTGGTCGTGTTTGCACACTATAGGAAAAAGCATTGGCCTTTCTCATGGCGGGGACCGTGGGAGTGCACGTAGGCTAGTGCTTTTCCCTATAGCGTGCAAGTACGACCACCACTGATGTATTGCAGGCTGGTCATAACCATGGAAACGAGCAGTGTATAATGTGATGGAAAAATGATTCAAGCCAGCAAAGGAAGCAATATGGACAATCGCAATACATTAGTAAGTGCCTTGCATTAACTTCCTCTACATCAGGGATGGCCAACCTTAGGCCCTCCAGCTGTTGCAAAACTACAACTCCCATCATGCCCGGACAGTCTACAGCTATCAGCCTACAGCAGGGCATGGTAGGAGTGGTAGTTTTATAACAGCCACAGGTTGGCCATGCCTGCTCTACATGATAAATGAGACCACCCCTTTGAGGCTGTACTAGACAGCCAGATCAGGCAGGCGATTGTCGGGAGGGGAGCGTTCCTTCCTGGCTATTGCCTGCTCGCTAGCGGAGGAGACCGCTGCTATTATATGCAGCGATCTCCTCCTCAATATAGGGAGGAGCGATCGTTATGCCATTGCTCTTCCCTATAATGAATCTTTGCTGGCAGAAGATCGTGGTTACATAGCACGATCTGCCGTCTGTAGACGATTTTTAAACCTGTTGAAAGAATTGGATTAGTTTCATCTGATAATCGGCGGCAGTATTACACCGCCAGATCATCACTAACTAGCACTCATTTCAACGCTTGTTAGCAATCATCTGGCAGACAATCTGCCCGGTAATACAGCCTTTACAATAAAACTGGCAGGGTGTGCCGATGGCTAGGCTGCTCCGCCCAATGACCAATTTTCTAAGTCTCTATGAGGATTTTCTATAGTTCTGCTATCTTAGCTATAGACACAGCTTGTTTCTGACCACAATTATGTATGTGAACCTGTCCCGACCCTCCACCTAAAACGGTTTAGAAAGTACTCGCCCTGCCCCGATTTTCCCCGACCACAATTTGGATTTTACTGCTTACTGCATTTCCGATGTTGATAATGGATATTACTCCGGGGTAGAGAAATAAAGTTCACACCTCCTCGAGGGGGTTACAGATGAAGTGCACATAATCACGTAGACTTCCCTCCCTGGTTTAGGCGAACACCAAATCCATCAGTGACCTAGCCCCCCCCCCCCCCTCTAGTATATTCGTGACAACAATAAAGTGACCACATTTACAAATTGGGGAACTGGGGCCACAGACCTCTGAGCACATGTAATAGATAGATGAAAAGCAGATGTGGCTGTATTCTCGAGGGATGTGAGAAGATTTTACATTTTAAATGTATATGCCTGTTATCAGCAAGGATGTAAAGGGAATGTGTCATAAGAAAATGACCTATTGGTTAAAAAATGTTTTCATATTAAACATTTTTAAAGCATTTTGGTGGTGAATTTTTATTTTATATGTCAATGTCTATATTTAAGAAAAATAAATAAATGCATAAAACCCTGCAGTTTTCGCTCTGGTCACTAAGCCTAATAATAGCCGCCACTTCTTGGTCCGTACAGATCACTTTATCTACTTATTGAAGGCAGGATTACAATCACAGATATCACCTGCATATAGATAACACAAATTCCACCATTTGTGATAGAGGATACCACTTATCTACTCCATCCTGACCTCTGCACATTTCATAGAGGATACATAGAAAATACTCCCGTCTCAGAGAAGTTCTCGATTCTTGAGATGGTCAGTAGTGTTGAGCGAATGTAGACTTCGGCCTGTACAATTTAATGCTGTACAGAGACGGATCTCCCTACAGCATTAATACAATGTTTTGAGCAAATTGACTTCGGATCTTGGACCCGAAGTTCGATTCGCTCAACACTAATGGTCAGGATGCCTATGAATGCCATTAATAACATATGAGAAAACAAAACGGTGCACTTACATGAGTAACCAAAGTTATGGAAATATCCTTGTTTGCCTATGGGTAAAGCCACAACTTTATTAAACACAGCCTGGTAAATAATGTCTCCATTAATGTAATGTCAACCATGGTGCCAACTGTGGGCAGATCCTTCACAACCACTCTTGCCTACGGGTGTACTGACAAAGCCAATACTAAAGGAAAACACATTAGAATGAGATCAGGGATATGTAACATTGCACAAAGCAGCTCATTTTCTCATGTGTATTACTAATCCATGGGTGAGACATAACATATATGAAAACGGCACTGAATACATCATTGATGTATGTGAAGTTGGTGTCATGGAGGCAGTCAGTTTTGGGTAGTTGGAGTCGGAATTAGGGCACACTTGCACAACCGTGTGTCGTCTGTATGGGATTAACACAGATTTCTACATCTCCCCATGTGACATGCATATTTGGGTCATACATACACGTTACATGCTCATGAAACTCTTGAAGCCACTTATCTTTGGTAGACCAATAAGATGGACTTGAGATGCGGGAGACCCTAAAATGATCTCCAAGCTACAGCCAGATAAAGCATTATGATTATTATATCTTAAGCCCCATTAACTCCAGAGCACTTTATCTATTAAAATGGGGGTATACATACATAAAACAAAAACAAGTACTATACGCATGAACCGATTGACAGACTGGTACAGAGGAGGTGAGGACCCTAGCCCACGGGGGCCTAAAGGGGAAGGACACAATAGGCGAGGGTAGAAGCAGCACATATGGCTGTGTACAGTAGTAGCAACAGGATTATTTTAGGCTTTCCTGAAGAGGTGAGTTTTTTTTTATTGCTTTTAAATGTTTGGGTGATGGGGGAAGAGTCTAATGCTCTGGAGTGGTGAGTTCCAGAGTATGGAGTGCAACGCACATGAGAAATCTTGTAGACGTGTGAGGAGCAGCCCATAGAAGAGCTAAGGGGGAAGTCTTTGGAGAATCAGATATTACATGTGGGGATGTACCAGGAGATTAGGCCAGAGACATAAGGAGGAGACAGATTATGGGTGGCCTTGTATGTAGTAGTTAGTATTTTGAATGAAATTTGCTGGGCATTGAGGAGCCAGTGGAGTGACCAGCAGAGGTGCAGCCAGAATAACTGGACAGCAACTCAGGATGGATTGGAGGGGAGCAAGAGTGTAAAACGGGAGGCCACAAAGGAGGAGGTTACAGTAGTCTAGGTGGGAGATGACAAGGGCATGCACTAGCATTTTACTGAGAAATGTTTTTGAGTTGGAGGTGGCAGGAGGTGTTCAGGGCTACAGAACAAATGTAAGTTTAACAGACTCTCTTCTATCAGAAGAGCAGAAAGACCCGATGCTCAATGTTAACTGGAGTATTAAAGGAAATGTGTAACATTGTTTACATTTTTATGCTAAACTTGTTTTTGGTGATTTTTACATATTCCATGTCACCATATTCTAAATAAATCCCCAGAATCCTGCCATTTTCACACTGACCACTTATTATCATCATAGGCAGGATTACAGTGACAGATATCACCTTTGTATAGATTACACAGGATCCACCATTAACTGCACAGATCACAGAGCATGCCTAAAAAGTCCAGAAGGTCCCCTCCATTCTATTGTTTTTATCCCCCGTGTGGCTGCTCTCAAAGAACACGAGGTCTCGACTGTCAGATTTTAAATATAAAAACAAGGAAAAGGTAAAAAAAAAAAAAAGAATATGTTAAAAAAAAAAACTGATTTAAACAATAGGTCCTTTTCTCTTTAATTCTAACTCAGTATGTGATCTTCATTTTCTTGTGGTTAATAGCCTCTTCTCAACAGAACGCACAGAATGTGCAGCAGATGATGAGCATTCTCAGCTTAATTGCAGTAAAGTAGGTTGTCTGGAATGGGGTGGAGGTTTCAACAGTCTTTATAATCTACTGTTTGATAAGGATTATCTGGTGAGAGCAAGACCATGGAGATTTCACCTGCCTCCTGCTGTGCGTGACCATTTCCTGTGTCCTTATCTCCAATTACAATTCAGCTATCACATAGTAGACATAAACCAAGGTGGTCACCCAGATAATGTGAGCATCTGATGAAGATAATTCAATTACATTGCAAGTGGGAGTCTTCTGGGCTGAACTGAAGGTGACCTCAGCAAATTGCAAATGTATATATATTTACTAAAGGAGAGAAATTGAGAACAGAATTACATTTTTAAATTACTGTAGTATTTTGGAGCAGTATTATCCAGAGCCGCAGAGTCGGTATGCTAAACTTCCAGCTCCGACTCGTTCGTAAATGGCTCATGTATAATGACTTATAATAACAAATTTACTGCAGTAATACTATATAGTAAAACACCATTTCATTGTAGAGAGGAGTTCATTTCCCTAAATTTGCTTCAGGTTCCAATTCAGTTGAATCAGCTGTCAGATTTGATTTAAATAAGGTTGGTCTGAATTGGCCCGAATTTACTGAAAAGTCATACATGACACCCCGGGGTCTCCTAGGACTGTATTCAATCCCTTTTAAAGTCTCTAACACCAAGACCATACCTCCCAACTTTTAGGACATTCAAAGAGGGACACTTATGGTTCATTAAGTGAAAGATTAATTTTTCCTGCATATTTATACACTTCGATAGAGTATAATAGCACAAAAATTATCTGAATATAGAAATTACTAAAATGCTAATTGCATCAAGTAATAAATTAATATCTAAGGCAGGCTCTAATATATAGAAAGGATCCAGGCAAACACTTTCTGGATCAATATTGTAAATGTACACTGACCAAAAATATAAACACAACACTTTCGGTTTTGCTCCCATTTTGCATGTGCTGAATTCAAAGATCTGAAACATTTTCTACATACACAAAAAGACCCATTACTCTCAAATATTGTTCACAAATCTGTCTAAATCTGTGTTAGTGAGCACTTCTCCTTTGCCAAGATAATTCATCCCACCTCACAGGTGTGGCATATCAAGGTGCTGATTAGACAGCATGAATATTGCACAGGTGTGCCTTAGACTGCCCACAATAAAATCCCACTTTGAAATGTGCAGTTTGATCACATAGCACAATGCCACAACGTTTGAGGGAGCGTGCAATTGGCATGCTGATTGCAGGAATGTCTACCAGAGCTGTTGCCCGTGCAATGAATGTTCAATTCTCTACCATAAGCCGTCTCCAAAGGCGTTTCAGGGAATCTGGCAGTACATCGAACCGGCGTCACAATCGCAGACCACGTGTAACCACACCAGCCCAGGACCTCTACATCAAGCATGTTCACCTCCATTATCGTCTGAGTCCAGCCACCCAGACAGCTGCAGCAACAATCGGTTTGCATAACCAAAGAATTTCTGCACAAACTGTCAGAAACTGTCTCAGGCAAGCTCACCTGCATGCTCGTCGTCCTCATTGGGGTCTGGTCAACGTTGTGGTTTGAGTGGCCCATGGTGGCAGTGGAGTTATGGTATGGGAAGGCGTATGTTACGGACAACGAACACAGGTGCATTTTATTGAGGGAATTTTGAATGCACAGAGATATCGTGATGAGATCCTGAGGCCCATTGTTGTGCCATTCTTCCACGACCATCACCTCATGTTGCAGCATGATAATGCACGGCCCCATATTGCAAGGATCCGTACGCAATTCCTGGAAGCTGAAAATATCCCAGTTCGTGCATGGCCAGCATACTCGCCGGATATGTCACCCACTGAGCATGTTTGGGATGCTCTGGATCGGCGTATACGACAGCCTGTTCCAGTTCCTGACAATATTCTGCAACTTTGCACAGCTATTAAAGAGGAGTGGACCAACATTCCACAGGCCACAGTCAACATCCTGATCAACTGTATGCAACAGAGATGTGTTGCACTGCGTGAGGCAAATGGTGGCCACACCAGGTACTGACTGACCCCCCCCCAGTAAGGAAAAACTGTGCACATTTCAGAGTGGCCTTTTATTGTGGGTAGTCTAAGGGACACCTGTGCAATATTCATGCTGTCTAATCAGCGCCTTGATATGCCACACCTGTGAGGTGGAATGGATTATCTCGGCAAAGGAGAAGTTCTCACTAACACAGATTTAGACAGGTTTGCCAACAATATTTGAGAGTAATGGGTCTTTTGTGTATGTAGAAAAAGTTTCAGATTTTTTATTTTAGCTCATGCAAAATGGGAGCAAAACCAAAAGTGTTGAGTTTATGTTTTTGGTCAGTATAATAATGCAAGTCTATACCCAAAATGAAAAAGGAGGGACATTTAAGGAGCAAAGAGGGACAAAAGAAGGGACTGTCCCTCCTAAAGATCGACACTTGGGAGGTCTGCAAGATAGCATTTGTAATATCAAAGTGTGACATATACAGCTATGGGTAAATGGATGGCAGCCGATGTTAACAAGCAAAAGTGCAGAAGTCTCCAGACTACTACTTTTGAAATTCTGGACGCAGGCTATCTTAATGTGTCTCATCACTAGCAAGGAACAGTGAGTAAAAAGGTAAAGTAGGTCTCCTATTTGCAGTCCTCTACTTTTTTTTAAATAACTCCCTCTTTTGGAGCTCCTGATGTTCCCTCAACAGATGATGTCTGGAGAGAGAAAGTTCAGGCGAAATTAATATTTTTGGCCAATCCTTTTGCTCTTTTGGAGATAAGCCACCTCTAGAAGTGTCTAGCAGTGGCTTTTTCATCTCTCACCATTAAACACACACACATTTAGCCGAGCCACAAGCGTATGGAGGAGCTGTTAGGGAGTTGGGAGAGATAACTGTCGGCCGAATGAGCATTCCACCAACAGCTATCGACTGTGTATGCGATGCCCAGCTGTAAAGCATTAGTATGGAGACCACATCGAGAGAGGAAGGTGAGCAATCACATGATTGGGTAACAAAATCTGATTCTCCCAACACTGGGTGAATTACAGCCATTCTGGACCCTCAGACTGAAGGGTTGGGTCACAGCAAGGTCTATTGAAGTTTTTAATAGTCACTGGCCACCAGAACAGACAGAAAAGGAGACAAAGTTTGCTAAGAAAACAAAAACTTTTACTACAAACTTATAAGACATGAAAGCCTAGGGCCAAACTAACCCACAGACGCTAGCATAGATGCATGTGCCATCAGTGGCACGTTTCTACCAGGAAAATTCAGCTTTCAAGTCGCAAATACACAAAGTAGTGTTGAAATATCTGTATTACCTTTTATTACCAGTCTAGCGGCAGACAAAGCTATACAGGATATGTGAGGGTCATAGGTCTGTATCGGTAGGAGGCAACTATTCTTGGAATAAGTTTACGTCACAAACCTTTTGCCAATAACTACGCCGGCACTACTACCTACAAATAACCACTTATTATGAATCTTCTCATCCTTCTTCTCCTCAACCCATTAGATTAAAATCTTGTCATGTGTGGCTCTCTATTTTGATCAGAAGGAGCTAGCCTGCATACGAAAAGATGACTAACAGGCCCTTTGGGGTAATTGAAGGCCTTGCACTTGTGGCCTGTGACCATCATTAATCTTAATATAATTGTATAATAGTTTTATGTAGACATTGTATTGCTCTATTATGTATGGAACTGTTTTTCATCACTGTATGTTGGCATTATTTGAGCCCTGTTTGGTTTTTTATACTCATATGCATTATGTGGCACTGCTACTTAGAGCCCTTTTACACGGGCAGATGATCGTTCCCGATCATTGCCCAGTGTTTGTTGACTGATCAGATGTTTCATGGCAGCATAAAAATTCTTGCTGATCGGCAGAACATCTCCCTGTGTAAAAGGGGATGTGCTACAGTCAGTATGCAAACTAAACGGGGTTAAACAATAGTACTAATGATCACTTGTCCCTCCTTTCATTTTGTATCAGTTGTTGTGAAGGCCCTTTAAACAAGCATTGATCGAATTGTCACATCTGCTTATTTAGGGCCAGCACCATAAAGGTCCCCATTCATGGCCAAAGCCGTTTATTTCAGCCAGGCTGCCCAACAATCTAAGGTGTACGGTGAGCTTACTGGCTCTCACCGCCATCACTGAACTTCCACCTCCAATTTTTTTGAACTCTCACTGAAATATGCTACAGTAGTCTGGCAGCAGCTCTCTCCATATTAAAAGCAGACACTTGGTTGAACCAAACTCTTATAATTAAACACTATATAATATGCTTATTTGTACACTATTAAACTGTACACTACGGTGGGAGCAGGTGTCCTCAGAAATGACTACACAGGGCACCCTTTGGCCCAGAGTATCATATGGTTGGTCTACATATCCAGGGTTGGACTGGGGTTTCTTGGGCTCACCATAAAAAAATATTCTTGGGACCCTAAACCCCATATTATCAATAAAGTCTAATAGGTTTAAGTAGTTTTAAAAAAAAAAAAAGAAATAAACCCTAATCGCAAGTGACTGGCTCCAAAACCAGCCCCAATTTTTTTTCTTCTCCTGGACATTTGGGTGCACTATAGTATCAGCAACTCGGGCCCACCGGAGGATCCTCTGGTACTCGGGTTGGGCCAGTCCGACACTGTATGTATCTATGCCTCATGATGGGCACAGGTAAATCATCACTGGCAGTCACGATCCCCAAGATCTGTCTAATCAAATCAGTGTGGAGGCCACATTACAACGTCTCATCACATATGGTACGTATTGTATAGATACAAAACCAAGGAACCTCCTGATGGATAAACAAGTCTATTTCCAGGTTATATTCTGTGTCATGTAGGAAGCTACGGCCACTCTGAACTTAAAAATATACGATAGGGTCACGTGCAGAGCAGGAAGCGCTAAGATACGCTTTAAAGTGAAATCTTCTCCCACAGCATTTACGTTTCCTGTCACAAAGTGTATTGTGCATTATTGCTGAGATCCTAAGGCGAGGATGAGAGGGAGGGGAACATGAGGATCTGAAAACAATACAGTCTGTAGAGGGAACTTCATGTGTGGCTCTGTGCACCATGTAGGACTCCACCACAGTCATTACTAGTCCTTGTCTGTAGTTAACCATTAACAATGTTCAAAGGACTTGTGCAGATAAGCACATTGGCCTGCCAAGATACTAGAGGCCAGGAAAAAACACACAGCAGAAACAGGTAAACTACGCACGTCATTAACCCATTCAGAACATTTTCTTGAGATCGGAAAGGGGCCGTCTTGGAAGTTTAAAAACAAATTTTGAGCATTTTCAGCTGAACCCCCGGTTTTTGGAAGAACCAGCCATCAATCTACCGTGTATGGGGAGCTCCCCTCTCTCTCCCCGACATACAACTGGGTGTGACCAATTACAACACACAATCCTTTTCTTCTCCTCGGAAATTTGCTGCCACCAGAGGAGCCCCTTAGAGGCCTTCTCATGTTTCCTCATGCTCAGCCGGACAGAGAATGTATGCGTATGGGGGGAGCCAGGAGACATAGCGGTTTGCTGACAGTTATGGAAGGTGCTTAGGCATCTAAAAGCAGGAAAGTTGATTAAAAAAAACAAAAACAAAAAAAAAACTGTGGCTTAAACTCCCACCGCTGCATTCATAGTCCCTATTGGTCTTTGCAGTGGTGACGTGCTGTCAGTATCGGACTAGGGTGCCTAGGGCCCACCAATCAAATTAATTCTGGGGGCCACTGTCCAAAACTATCCACTCACACAGCAACAGCAAGATGATTTATTATGGGGGGCCCCTGCAGTGACTTGGAGAAGGAAAGTCCCTGGGGAAAGATGATGCTGGATGTCCTTCCTCTGTACTTGAAAGCCACCTGATGCATTAATAATAATAATAATAATAATAATAATAATAGGAGGTACTTTGTTAAATCTACAAATAATCAGTTTTATTTATATGATCACCTAGTCAGATGCTTTACGCTACCTTTCTATATACAGTGCAGTCAGTGTATTGTGCTATGTGCCACTATTGCAGGGGGAGGGAGATTAGGGGCCCACCGGGATTCACCCGTTCCCCTGTGGGCCAGTTTGAGCCTGCGTGATGTACATGTATGGGAACGCTGCAGCCAATTATTGATCTCATTTCAGAATTTACTTAAACAGCTGCGGTGGGGGCAGCCAGTTTTGCACATTAGACAAGCAAGTATTGCGCAAATGTTGTTTATAGGGGTATATTCACATGTGGCAGATATGTTGAAGACATGTCTGCAACTGTATCATTGATCTGAATGGGACTTGCAGAAATCCATGCACACGTTGCAGAAACAGCCCAATTCAGATGGAACCGATTTTCAGTTGCAGAAATTTCTGCCAGAAATCCACCCTGTGGGAATGAAAGGGGTTGTCCAAGTCTGGGTCCAGATCAATCAAGGCTTTACAAGTTTTCATATTTAATATATATTTATATATATTATAACAATGTTAGGGCCACACATACAAACACTGCATGTCACCAGACACTTGACCATAGAGCTCCAAGGCGTAGGCGCATAAGCATACTTGTTTTAGGCATTTCATATTTTAGGTGGTGAAAATCAGACACTTAAAGGGGCTCTCCGAGATTTGGAAAAAAACAAAACATTGTTTTGTTCAAGTAAGGCCTCATGCACACGACAGTATTTTTTCACGGTCCGTGGGTCTTCCTTAATTTTTGGAGGATCCACTGACATGAAAAAAAAGTCGTTTTGGTGTCCGCCTGGCCGTGCGGAGCCAAACGGATCCGTCCTGAATTACAATGCAAGTCAATGAGGACGGATCCGTTTGACATTGACACAATATGGTGTAATTGCAAACGGATCCGTGTAAAGTCAGGAGTCCCTTTTATACCATCGGATCGGAGTTTTCTCCAATCCGATGGTATATTTTAACTTGAAGCGTCCCTATCACCATGGGAACGCCTCTATGTTAGAATATACCATCGGATTTGAGTTACATCGTGAAAACTCAGATCAGACAGTATATTCTAACACAGAGGCGTTCCCATAGTGATGGGGACGCTTCAAGTTAGAATATACTAAGAACTGTGTACATGACTACCCCCTGCTGCCTGGCAGCACTCGATCTCTTACAGGGGGCTGTGATCCGTACAATTAACCCCTCAGGTGCCGCACCTGAAGGGGTTAATTGTGCGTATCATATCCCCCTGTAAGAGATCAGGGGCTGCCTCCCCAGTTTGAATATCATTGGTGGGCAGTGCGGCCCCCCTCCCTCTATTTTATTATCATTAGTGGCACAGTGTGCGGCCCCCCCTCCCTCCCTCTATTGTATTTAACTCATTGGTGGCACAGTGTGCGGCCCCCCCTCCCTCTATTGTATTTAACTCATTGGTGGCACAGTGTGTGGCCCCCCCCTCCCTCTATTGTATTCAACTCATTGGTGGCACAGTGTGCGGCTCCCCCCCCCCCACCCCCGATCATTGGTGGCAGCGGAGAGTTTCGATTGGAGACCCAGTTTAAAATCGCTGGGACTCCGCTACTGCAGTCCTGGTTGCCATGGTTACTTAGCAATATTAGAAGCATCATACTTACCTGCTGGCTGCTACGATGTCTGTGCCACCAATGAGTTAAATACAATAGAGGGAGGGAGGGGGGGCTGCACACTGTGCCACCAATGAGTTAAATACAGTAGAGGGAGGGGGGGGCGGGGGGACCGCACTGGCCACCAGCGATATAAATACAATAGAGGGAGGGAGGGGGGGCCGCACTGGCCACCAATGAAATTGAAACTGGGGAGGAAGGGGGTCTGCTCCCTGCTGCCTGGCAGCCCCGGATCTCTTACAGGGGGCTATGATACGCACAATTAACCCCTTCAGATGCGGCACCTGAGGGGTTAATTGTACGGATCACAGCCCCCTGTAAGAGATCGGGTGCTGCCAGGCAGCAGTTATGTACACCGTTCGTAGTATATTCTAACTAGAAGCGTCCCCATCACTATGGGAACCCCTCTGTGTTAGAATATACTGTCCGATCTGAGTTTTCACAAAGTGAAAACTCAGCTCTGAAAAAGCTTTTATGCAGACGGATCTTCAGAACCGTCTGTATGAAAGTAACCTACGGCCACGGATTACAGACGCGGATGCCAATCTTGTGTGCATCCGTGTTTTTTCACGGACCCATTGACTTGAATGGGTCCGTGAACCGTTGTCCGTCAAAAAAATAGGATGCACACAAGATTGGCGTCCGCGTCCGTGATCCGTGGCCGTAGGTTACTTTCATACAGACGGTTCTGAAGATCCGTCTGCATAAAAGCTTTTTCAGAGCTGAGTTTTCACTTTGTGAAAACTCAGATCCGACAGTATATTCTAACAGGCACAACGGCCACGGATGCACACAACGGTCGTGTGCATGAGGCCTAACAGTACTGCACTAATGTTTAGGCTATATTGTAGCATAGTTCAAGTATGACTGTAAGCTGTTCTTCTCCATTAACCACTTTTTTCATACAGCTTCATATTTTTACAAATTTTTGAGGATGTTACTGAATCTCTTCATTTACCATGTTGTTCTTAGTGAATAATGAAGACAGATGTCTCAGTGGAGAACGGCAAGGAATCCAGAACGACTAATCTGGCAAATTGTCTTCCTTCCCAGTTGAGAAGCTGGAGTGCTCTACACTTGATATACGGTCCTTTCCATCCCTGTGGGCCATTTAAGAACAGGAAGATTATCTGGAAAAAAGCTTAGTTCTGGGGAAATGTACCCTCAGCACGGTGGATGGAGATGTTCTGCTATTCAGCTTAATACATAATAGAGCATGCACAATTTAGTAAACCAGTAATAATGCCAATGGACTTGGTCAAAAGAAAAAGGAAAAAGTCTGGTACCGTGTTAGGGTACTTTCACACTAGCGGTTTTCTTTTCCAGCACTGAGTTCTGTTATAGGGGCTCTATACCGGAAAAGAACTGATCAGGTTTATCCCCATGCATTCTGAATGGAGAGAAATCTGTTCAGGATGCATCAGGATGTCTTCAGTTCAGTCACTGAACAGCGTTTTGGACAGAGGAAATGTAGTGTCCCACTAGGTAGGAGTGGGCACTACACAAGGGTCAATTGGGTCACGTGTTACTCTTACTCCTAAGGGACAGTGGCATTATATTTGACTATGCATTTTTATGTATTTTCTATGTGTTTTGATATGTATTGTTCCCCTGTGACATGTATAGCAGGCCTATTGGGGTGTAGTGTAGCATCCTAGACACTAGAGGGAGATGGAAAGCCCCTAATATAAATGTTCAGGCCCAGACAGGGAGGGGTTAGTCTGTAGTCAGGAGTCTGTGGAGACAGAAGTGAGAAGGCACCAGGCAGAGATATGCTGAGGGCCGCCTCCTGGCATGCAGCTAGATAGTCCAGGCTTCTAGTTGCTACCAGGAGGCTAGTGGAAGGATCCTAGCCTGCCTGCAGTATCCTGAGTCCAGTTAGCTCAGAAGAATCAACCCCAGTAGAAGAGATGTGCCTCCTGGGAGAAACCTGCAGTACCCACAAGCCAAGCAGTGCCTGAGTTCCAGCTAGACGCAAGTAAGCTGAAGGGCAGAAGGATTACAAATATAGAGCAAAGATAAATACGGGAGGAAGATTATTTGCCAAGGATAAAAGCCAGCATTTGGGCTCCCGGGCCTTGGGATAGAAACCAGACAGGAGTTCTAGGAACAGTGTACACTATTTCTGAGGAGAAGGTACAGCCTGATCTGAGTGTATGTGATTATTACCCTCCGAGTATCTTGCCAAGATTATACCTGCCAGTATTGAAATAAGCCTGCTTGTGAAGTACTTGATGCAAGGGACTGTATTACCATCATATTGTACAAAGTTGGACTGTTCCAAGTAAAGCAAAGTTTGGTTCACCATACCATCTGTGTACCTCACTTATTACAACTGGAAATCGGTGTGCCACCGTTACAGGCCCTGGCGTCACGATCCTTAATGGGACCTTGCCCCAGGCACTCAAAACACCTGCAACATCCAGGGCACCTCATCCACCATCAGGCCTGGTCCCTACATACAGAGTGTGCCCCAGAGGAACTTTGTGTCAGCCTCTCCTTCACTGCCGCATGCCTGCCCAGGGTTCTCCTACAAACAGTGAGTAACCCTCGATTGCCCATAACCGTGACCTCACTTCGCAATACCCTGCAGGTCTGGCGTGCTGCAGAAATACCCCTTTAATGGGAGCACTAAACTAATGGATTTGGGGAAAGTAAATATCAGGTGTACTGGAAATCTAAAGAAATGTCTATGTCAGGAGACCTTGGGGGTGATTTATCAAGGAATGGCGTTTTATGCTGGACTTTGATATTCCCAGCGCTGCTGGTAGATGCGCTTGATTTAATGAGGCATAAATTAGGCTTTATCTTTCACCAGTTGACTGAAGTCTGACTGGAGTAGATTTCAATCATTTACACCAGTTTCTTGGTTCACATGTCGGTGAATTTTCCTGGGCTGATGGTCATACCCCCACCAAACCTCCAATACAGCCCCCCTATCCCCAGTGTCGAGAGCGACATAAAAACAAAGCATGCGTCAGGCATTTAGAAAGTCACAAAATGAGGCCATGCAACTTTTTTTTTAACCTCAAAAACTGGAGAGTGAGTCTTAATAAATGACCTACTTTGTGCCAAGATCCCTCAAGCCCCTCTTTAATGCCATTACACCACCTCACAAGGGACAGCATGACCTGATACATTTCTGTTGCCCATTACCTCACACTATTCTATGTGATCTTTTGGGCTCCTTCAAACAAGTCGGTTCATCCTGCGAAACGCACTCCATAAGATGACCACATTCCCCAGACCAAACAAGCCTCCTCATGACCGGAACTCGAGCTTCTCAAAAGCAATTCATCCCATTCTACCCCAAAGCAAAAACCAGTCTGTGTGTGTATGCTGATCCTCAATTTACCTTGATAGCTAGTTCAAATGAATGCTTACCAGATTAGCAATCAACATTATCACGTACGGTCACACCCAATCATTTCATAGGAAAAAGCCACAACTCGTGCAGAAACTAGAAGCAGGTCATAGGTCTTCTGCACATAGACATTTATTACAAGCTCTGGGCTCACTGGTTGACATATCCTTCAGATTTTTTTTATGTTTCGCCTGTACAAGATCATCTCTGCTCATTGCAGTTATGGGAATTCCCTTCTGATCACCATTTATATCATGAAACTAATGGATCCAATATGTCACCATTCACACATAGTCATTATTATTACTATGGAAACAGTAATCACTATGGGGGAATTTATCACGAGGGGAATATTTGAAGTCAGTTTTGCTTGAGTCTACATTGCCATTAAATGTAATTAAATGGATGTATCAAACGTTGCAAGTTGCCCCAAAATGCAGTGCAGTCAGCATGTTATAGAGCAGGAGGAGCTGAGCAGATTGATATATAGTTTTGTGGGAAAAGATTCAGTAAAACCTGTAATTTATGAATTTACATTTAGGTCCATATATATTTGGACAGAGACAAGAATTTTCTAATCTTTGTTCTGTACATTACCACAATGGATTTTGAACAAAACAATTCAGATGCAGTTGAATTCAGACTTTCAGCTTTAATTCAGTTGGTTGAACAAAATGATTGCATAAAAATGTGAGAAACTAAAGCATTTTTTAAATTCAACCCCTTTATTTCAGGGGCTCAAAAGTAATTGGACAAATTAAATAATTGTAATTAAAATGTTATTTTTTAATATTTGCTTGAAAACTCTTTGTAGGCAATGACTGCCTGATGTCTTGAACTCATGGACATCACCAGACGATGCGTTTCCTCCTTTTTAATGCTCTGCCAGGCCTTTACTGCAGCGGTTTTCAGTTGCTGTTTGTTCGTGGCCTTTCTGTCTGAAGTTTAGTCTTTAACAAGGGAAATGCTCTATGGGTTCCGATCAGGTGACTGACTTGGCCATTCAAGAATATTCCACTTCTTTGCTTTAATAAACCCCTGAGTTGCTTTGGTTTTACGTTTTGGGTCATTGTCCATCTGTATTATGAAATGCCGACCAATAAAGGCTAGGTCTAAACGACGACATTTGTCGCGCGAAAATAAGTCGCACGACAGATAGGGCCCAACTACACTGCAACATTTGTAGCGCAACATTTTGTTGCACCAGTGTCGCGCAACAATTTTTATAATGGCAGTCTATGGTGGTGTCGCACTGCAACATGCAACATGCTGCGACGCAACAGTCGAATGGATTTTCTGCGACTGTTGCATCGCAGTCGCAGCATGTTGCAGTGCGACACCATAGACTGCCATTATAAAAATTGTTGCGCGACATTAGTGCAAAAAAATGTTGCGCGACAAATGTCGTTGTGTAGACATAGCCTTAGTTTGCCTGCATTTGAGCACACAGTATGTCTCTGAAAACCCCAGAATTCATCCGGCTGCTTCTGTCCTGGGTCACATCATCAATAAACACTAGGGACCCAGTGCCACTGGCAGCCATGCATGCCTAAGCCATCACACTGCCTCCACCGTGTTTTACAGATGAAGTGGTATGCTTTGGATCATGAGCTGTACCATGCCTTCGCTTTACTTTTTTCTTTACATCATTCTGATAGAGGTTGATCTTGGTTTCATCTATCCAAAGAATGTTCTTCCAGAAGTGTGCTGTTTTTTTTTAAGATTTCTTTTTTTTTTTTTTCTAGCAAAGTCCAATCTAGCCTTCTTATTCTTGAGTCTTATGAGTGGCTTGCACCGTACAGTGAACCCTCTGTATTTACTATTATGCAGTATTCTCTTTATGGTAGATTCGGATATTGATACGCCTATATCCTGGAGAGTGTTGTTCACTTGGTTGGCTGTTGTGAAGGGGTTTCTCTTCACCATGGTAATTATTCAGAGATCATCCACCACTGTTGTCTTCCGTGGGCGTCCAGGTCTTTTTGCATTGTTGAGGTCACCAGTGTTTTATTTAGTGCTCAGAATATACCAAACTGTAGATTTTGCCACTCCTAATAGTGTAGCAATTTCTCGAAAGGGTTTTTTCTGTTTTCGCAGATGAAGGACAGCTTGTTTCACCTGCATGGAGAGCTCCTTTGACCGCATGTTTACCTTTCAGCAAAATCTTCAAAATGCAAGCAACACACCTCAAATCAACTCCAGGCCTTTTATGTGCTTAATTGAGAATGAAATAATGAAGGAATTGCCAACACCTGCCCATGAAAGAGCCTTTAAGTCAATTGTCCAATTACTTTTTGTCCCTTTAAAAACAGGGTGCCACATGTAAAGGAGCTGAAACTCCTAAACCCTTCATACAATTTTAATGTGGATACCCTCAAATGAAAGGTAAAAGTCTGGACTTTATTCACATTATTTAACTATAACTTCAATATGTTTTAGTAAACAAGTTTAAAAAAAATGTGCACGTGTCCAAATATATATGGACCCAACTGTATATCAGTTTTTTCTTACTTCAGTTGTACATGGGGGTGATCTTATCAGTGACTGAAAGCATGCCCTGTGTAAAGGCCCCTATACACCTTAGTGTAATGTTGGCCAAACCCACTGAGATTGACAGGTTTAAGCTCCTGACTTTCCCCTGACATATGATGCCAGGGGAGAGAAATATGTACGGCTCCATCAAAGTTCGTTTTGGCATCAGGGTGTAGTATTATAGGGCACAGTTAAGGATGCTCTCTGAAAGTTGTCTGGAGGTTTCTGTGGCACCCAAGAGATTTGCCAACTTCAGGATGCCCCAGGATAGTTGTCAAGTATGCTTTATGTACAATTTCCAATATACTTTACAAGCAGGGCTAGTCATAGGTGCCCTGTTCAACTGCCTTTTCATAGGTTCATGCACCAAGTGAGTCATCAAATGTCCAGACAATGAGGGCTAGTGGCACCCATGCCAGTAACGGCAAGTGATGTGCCCTGTGCCAATGCACTGGCTGCATACCAATTAGGCCGTCCTAATACACAAGCCCAGGTTTAGTTTAGATGCTCTGACTAGAATTTTATTATCCAATTTCTAATAAAATAAAAAAAGCTTTTTTCAATTTGGAAGCTCAGTATTTCAGAAAATAAGGCAAGATTAATGAAAAAAGTGAAAGGTCAGACTTTAGAAAGAAAATATGGCCCAGTCCGATTATTACGAAGTTCACATTAAACTGGATGCTTGTGGAATATGCCCGAGATATTAGCACAAATCATAAGCATAAAACAGTCTCCGAACACTAAAGGGATTCACAAATTCACCATAAAAGCCTGCCCATAAAAAAGAGAAATGTTGCTTTAATCTAGACATTGACATCTGCTGTTTATATACTCCTTACAGTTATTAAGCTTTTCTGTTTTTCACGAGTCCCAGCAGAATTACAGAGAAGACGGTGTAAATATTCTTCAGGCATGTTTACCTCATTATCTGTCATGGCAGATCAAGTGCTCTATGCATATTGATGAGAGGAGAGGTGAACACAAACCAGCTATGGGTTATCAGCCTCGGCCAGGAGTCCTGGACCCATTTATAGGAGGCATGGTCATCAATGTGTAAAGGAGAATAATTCCCTTACGTCTGAAGAACATTTTCAGCTAAAATGATTCTGTAAAGAATATGAGTCAATAGTGAAGTTGCACATTTAGGCTCGGTTCACACCTGAGCGTTTTACAGCGCGTTCCTACCCGCTGTAAAACGCTCAACAAGGAGAAACCAATGATTCCCTATGGGAATGGTTCACACCTGGGCGTTTTACAGCGCGTACGATCGCGCTGTAAAACGCCCTATGCTCAAAAAAGTACATGAGCTTCTTTGGGGCGTTTTGTCGCGCGTTCCCGTACATAGACATTCGGGAACGCGCGACAATGAGCGTTCGCTTGTCTCTGTATGCGCGATTGTAAACGCCGGTACAATCGCGCATACAGAGAGCTCCTTTCGGAACGCTCAGGTGTGAACCCAGTGTAAGGGATCCAGGTTTCTTCAAACACCCATGACTTCACCAAGTTAAATATCTACCCTATGCTGCAGTAGGTGAGAGCTAAGGTCGCAGCATGGAAAAAAAGAAGAATTTAGGTGTGGTAGCGAAGGTTGTGTTAATATAAATGGTACTATTGCCCAAGGTTTTATATATATTAATAAATAGTCCTATGTGGATCCCTGAAAAAGTTTTAAAAGGGTTTTCTGAGACTTTAACTGATGGCCTATCCACTGGATAGGTCGCCAGTATCTGATCGGTGGGGTCCAAAACCCCTGCCAATCAGCTGTTTAAAAAGGCACTGGAGTTCGTAGTAGTGCAGCGGCCTTCTCTGCCTTTCCGTAGGCCAGTGACGACATGTTCATCGGTCACGTGGCCTAGGAGCAGCTCAGCACTATGGAAGTGAATATGGCTGAGCGCGATACCAAGCACAGCGCTATACAATATACAGCGCTGTGTTTAATAAGCTAGGAGAAGGCCGTAGGGCTCACAGGTACGCCAGGACAACAAAACAGTTAATGAGCATGGGGTGTCGGACCCCTACCGATCAGATACTGATGATCTATCCAGGGGACTCAATGGAAAGTCTATCCTCAGTATAGGTCTTCAATATCAGATCGGTGGGGATCCGACACCCCTGCTGATCAGCTGTATGAGGAGACAGCACATGCGCACTGCGCGCCCCATCTACCTTCTCTCCTCCTGTCCAGTTCTGCTCTGTCTATGGCAAAGACCATAGACAGCAGCAGCGGACAGGAAAAGAGAAGGGAGACGGCACATGCACACTGTGTGCGCTTTCTCCTCATACAGCTGATCGGCAGTGGGTCCCGGGTGTCATCATCATCAATAGTAAAACCGGACAACCCCTTTAAGGCTACATGCACACGATTCTATATATCATGGGGTCTGCAAACAGTGGATCTGCAAAAGAAACAAGAATAAGACATGTTCTATAATTTTCAGAACGGCTACACGGATGCAGACAGAACACGGGTGATATCCTATGCTGACATTTTTGCGGCCCCATAGAAATGAATGGGCTTGCGTGTGATCCGCAGAAAATGTGTATTGGATGCTGACCAAAAATATGGTTGTGCGCATGAGGCCTAAATCCTTGGGCAAAAAGGGAAGAATATCTAAAATATATAGCATGCAACTGTTATAAAAAAATATCTATAAGAACTACCTGACTGCTGAAATATCCCGATTAGATAAATGTACCAATAAGTTGGAAGAGGATAATATTTCATTCTATGTTTCCTTTCCTATTTTTTCTTTAGAGGTGGAAATGTGGTTGGGTACGGTACTTTTGTGGGGATATTATAAATTAAAAATGGATTATTATGAATTTTATATGCAAAGATTAATAATAATAATAATAATAAAAAAAAAAAAAAAAAAGTGTACATAAAAAGTTTTGGCCCCAAGTAAGACCGAGGTCCAAATGTAGGATTATTATGAAATCATTTAAAGGAGTTTTCCCGTACTTAATGCGCAAGTAAGATGAGCCAACTGAGCAGAAAAAATGATCAGAAAAGATCTGCTCCTCCCCTAAAATTGCCTGGTCACCAGCGGAGGTGAAGAGCTGCATTTACACGTAGCAATCACCCCCCACTGCATGGTGACAAGCGATAGCTACCGCTATTACTCATATTTGTAGAATTTTTTTTATAAATGTATGCACGTCAGGATAAAATTTTTCTTTTATTAAAAAATGCACGTCAGGATAAAAAATTCTTTTATAAAAAAACCCCATTGAAAATAGGTTTCTGTCCATGCCTGCGCACCGCAAAAAAGTAGTACATGCACTACTTTCTTGCGGTGCGGTCTGTCGGATGCGGATCGGGGACCTCATTCAAGTGAATCGAGGGGGGCGTCGATCCGTATGTGGCGGTCGGTGCCCGTGCAATGCGGACCGCAATTTGCTGTGCGGCCGGCACATGTCCGTGTGCATGAGGCCTTAAACATGTAGTCAGGCATTTCGGAGAAGAGTAACTGAGGAAGAGCACAATTCATATTTCTAAGAAATGCTGCTGACGGCTCCTCTCTTTAAAGGCTCCTAAATGTTCAAGTATTTTCTTTCTGATGTTTTTTGAAGATAACCTGCTTTCTGATTTTCGGTATGACACTTCGGTCACAGCAGATCAGTCAGTTAGTGACACCCAAACCACTTCCTGACAATCTTCTGTGAGCAGCGGGAACTGTAGTAATGGCAGCCGCCTTACCAGTGGATAAATAATTCACCAGACCATAGTACAAGTGTATGAATCACACGCAGACGCTGCTGGCTGAAGCAGGTGAGCGCTGTACGAATCCTCCACCGGATGCATGCGGTTTCCCAGGCGCAGCCTCTGGTAAATATCAGGCCACAGTAAAAGAGTCTGCTTCAGTACACACAGGGGGGTGAAGGAGTGAAACATTGATAGAGGACCCGTCCCCTCTCCTGACAGGTCTGCTTTAGTAACTACTCGAATCCACCTTGTAATAATTATTCCCGTTAGAAGTTATGAGCTGGTAACACCCAGTTCAATGAACCTTCAATGCAGTTCATTCATAACTTCTCACAGGAATAATAAAGGAATATCACAACACAAGGCCTCATGCACACAACGTATTTTGTTTCCGTGTCCGTTCCGTCTTTTTGCAGGTAGGATGTGGACCCATTCATTTTAACGGGTCCGCAAAAAATGCTGACAGCACACCATGTGCTGTCCGCGTCAGTATGTCCGTTCCGTAGCCCCTGCAATTTGAGATAAAAGTAGGATAGAATGGCAAATGAATGCGGCGCACTGAAAATGTGATCGACCAGGCTGGAAAATGCATCAAGTGATTTCAGAAATGCGGCTGAACATTTGCCACTTTGTCTCAGGGAGCGTTTTCTTTAAAATGGACCCCCGATCAGCTGCTATAAGATGCCCATACACCCTCAGTAGCTGATTGCAGCTAGTGGTAAGCCAACTTTGTGTTTCAAGTTCGGCGTACAAGGTTTGGGGTTATCTAAGAAATCCGTTATGGATTCCGCTATCACAAACCATACGTTATATGGTCTGTGATAGCGGAATCCATAACGGATTTCTTAGATAACACCAAACCTTGTACGCCGAACTTGAAACACAAGACTACAGACTACTTTCACTCCTGCATTTTACTTTCCAGTTTTGAGATCCGGCAGAGGGGATAAAACGGAATGGAGTGCACGAGAACGCATTCCATTTCAGGATGTTGCATTCCCAAGCTGAACGGGCTGGATCCGGCACAAAAAAACAAACAAAAAAAAAAAACACGTAAGTCAATGGTGTCGGATCTTGATTTTTTTTAACACAAAAAACTGGATCCAGCGCCCATTGACTTACAAAGGTTTTAGTGCTGGGTTCGGCATGTTCATTTTCAATATTATACAACCGGATCTGTTCTGAACGGCTGTAGTTGTATTATTCAAACAGATGCGTTTTATTGTGGTTTTGAGATCCCATGTCAGATCTCAAAATCGGACAGCAACAGCGTGTATGTGAAAGCAGTCATAGCAAGGTAAAGACTGCTAGACATGCAGTGAGCACCACCAGCCAGGTTTCATTTTTAATATCCAATCAATATAAACCTCAGATTACTCTGACTTTTGGTCAAAAATTCCACCAAAATTCAGAAAAGTGAAAAAAATGATGGACAACAGCAGGGAAAACAGCACCATGGCAGTAGGGGAGACAGGCTCCCATACACTTCCAGAAATAGATATTTTTGGGCAGGAACTGTACTTTCCTGAAAAGAAAGAAAAGTCAGGCTCCAAATGGAAAGTATATACATGAGGGGATACTCCATACAATGTCCGCCCCACTACTCCCTGCTGTGGGGGTAAATGAGGAGTGTCATTTTGGATTTCTACCTGCAGGGGTGTCTGAAAGCTGCTTATCCCCCTCTCTCTGTAACAGACGTGAGAGGGACAAGTGCAGGGGCGTAGCTAGAAATGCATGGGCCCCATAGCAAAAAAAATTTATGGGCGCCCCCCCTCACATATCTATCGGACCTCCCACCACCCCTTCCAGAGCTCCCAGGCAAACACCCATCCTAGATCTCCCACCGCCATGAGCATAGAAAAGTCAGAGGAAAAAACAAATAAGTATATGAACCTTTTAATTCAAAATTGAAAACCATTCAGTAACTGATAAAGTGTATTTAAACATAAAGTGTGTGTGTGGTGGGGGGCATGACGAAGTCATGAGGAAGGACCGATATTTGTTAGTGGTCTGAAATGCGTAACCGAACATTCCTGTTTTTGTCGAAGATTTTATGCCACAATAAAGCTACGAATTTTCCACCATTTTTTTTAGCTGGATTTCCTACATTTTCTAAATCATGCATGACTGTACCCCCCAGGAAGGCGTTTCCTTTAAAGAGATTGTCCATGCTTTCAATATTGGCGACCTATAGGTCACCAATATCTAATCGGCGGGGGTCTGACACCCAGTTGTATGAGGAGACAGCGCCCGCAGTGTGCACATGCCTTCTCTCTTCCTGCTCTCCGCTGTATGTCTATGGGACAGCAGCAGTGGACAGGAAGACAGAAGCGCGCGCCGTCTCCCCATACAGCTGGTCGGTGGGGGTGCCAGGTGTCAGACCCCCCACGATCTTATATTGACGACCTATCCTGAGGATAAGTCATCAATAGAAAAAGCCCGGCCAACCCCTTTAACTAATCCCTAATGTGTATGTGTTCATGTGGGCTCAGCTACATACTATAAGGGGGTCCGATTCTGAGAACCGGGACTCTTATGTTCCTGTCCTGAATTGAGCGGCAGGGCATATACCCAGGCTGCCACTCTATTCATTCTCTAGAATGGCAGGACATTTGCTTGGCCCAACGCTCTATCAGGTTGAGAACAAGGGACCCCCGTTCTCAGAATCATCGGGGTTGCGACCCCTGCCATCCTGCTTGTTAGCCTCTATTCTGTGGATAGGAAATAACGTTCACACTTGCCATAATGACTTTAAGAAAAACATTAAACAGTAAAATAAAATCTTGACCAAAAAATTTCACATCAGTAGTATCAACGTGAACGGTTGGCTATTCACAGAAGCGTTCAGCAATGTAACATGTACTGTACTATTCACCATATTGACCTTATTCCAAGTCTAGTTGTAATTCATTTCCGTAGTACGCCCCCCGTTCCGGCCCCCTCCACTGCGTCCGCCGACCGCCAGCCTAGTACCCCTACCTCATGTTCTCCAGAGTGGTGGTACTGGTCTGGTAGGCTACAGTTCACTTCTGAGTTGCCGTCCTGTCCTCCTCTCCTCCTTCCGGCTTCCGCCTTCCTTCCCCGGGCCCCAGCCAGGCCAGAGCCGCGGACTGCCCGCGCCCCGCCCACTACACTGGGCGGGCAGTCCCGGGCCTGGCTGCTGGCTGTCTGTTGTGTGACTCCCGCTTCCGCCTTCCCCCCCCAGCCAGGCCCGAGCCGCGGACCGCCCGCGCCTCGCCCACTACACTGGGCGGGCGGTCGGGCCTGGCTGCTGGCTGCCTGAGTGTAATAAAAGAAAAAAAAAGAAAAAAAAATTATGCGGTCAGGACGGGCGGGCCCCCAGTGGCGTAGGGCCCCATAGCAACTGCTATGGTTGCTATGGCGATCCCTACGCCACTGGACAAGTGGCTGTAATGGCTCTGCGGGGCCTCTACAAGCGAGACAACGAGCGCCGCCTTCGCTTCAAATGGCTGATCAGTGGGGGCACAGGGAGTCGGATCATCACTAGGATAGGTCATCACTATTTAACCACTGCACTGCCAACCAATTTATGCACGTTTTTTTTTTATGTGGTTTAGGTGCAGACTTTCTCCATACACATGTGCACTGCGTTCGGGTACAATGCTTGTGTCCAGAGGTTACGACTACTGTGGTGTGTAAATACGAGGTGGCCGGGACAGGAGTTGCTGCGCATGCGTGCCTACGTGTTCTCAGCCACCAGACAGGTCGGTGATTTTTCCTATAGTGTGGAAGCATGGCCGCCGCTGCTGGATTGCAGGGTGGTCATAAACCCTGGAGACAAGCAGTGTATAATGTGATGTAAAGGAAGCAATATGGACAATCACAATACATTGGTAAGTGCCTTGTATTAACTTTCTCTACATGATAAATGCCATCTGGTGAATTGAGACAACCTCTTTAAGCCACCAGAGTTATCTGGAAGCAACCTACTCCCCTCATTCAGAACACATGCGTACAAGCATACCTGTGTATGCGGACAACCAACAGGTATCTCCTTGGTAAGGTCTGGCTGTATCCTTACCGCTCAATGTTAATGATGAAGACCGCCAACCAGGACCAGCCCTATATTAACTGACAACACCCTAACGTGATATCTGAAAATGGATTATTACTACAGTAGTGAAGCCGCCTCCATCTTCTATTGAGACAACATGAGCTGTTCACCAAGGTTTTCAGCAGTGAAGAACCTACTTTATAGTAGGGCGATGCACTTTTGGGACAACCCCTATAACTACACCTTTTTTTTTATTTTTTATCTTTCAACATCTTACAAGCAGTTTACCTTTTGTCAGTCACATGTAATGCAGTGAAATGATCAACGTGATATGTCACTTCTGCATACTCAAAACCACTGACAGAAATGGCGGGCTAGACCTGTCGGCCAGCCTGTGCCATGAACAGTGCTGGAAGTGTTTTAAATTGAGACAATTCACTCCTCTGGATCCCAACTTTCCACAGAACAAACAGTATGTGCCACGGCTGCTTCAAAACAATATCCTGCAAAGAAGAACTGCTGACCGCTTACTGCATAATACCACTGGAGCAGAACTGCTGACCGCCCACTGCATAATACACACTGGAGCAGAACTATGCTGTACAGTGTGCATCAGGAGCACCACTTTGCAGATAGAAGGGCAAAAATGGGCATGATCTATGGGGGATCCAGAGTTTGGACTTCCACCAAAGATTATATCATATCCTAGCAATATGCCTTAACATCATATGATATGAATGTCTCCAACACAGAATGACAGGTATGGGAACAGCTCAAACACGTGTTTCAATTTGATCATTCTAGATATTCCAAGCCTCAAACATGATATTTTATAGAGAAGGGTAAATAGCTGTAGGGAATAATAGAAATGCTGTGCCCTATCTAGATATAGTGCCATAGGGAGCAGCCCAGCAAATGTCTACCTATACAGAATCAGGGGAGGGAACATTTCTGGTCAAAGTACAATGAAAACCCGCGTCACCCTCAAGGAAACTCAATGGACTCTGATGTGATAGCACTTAATCAGCATGACTGAGGTTCTCCAATCTCAAAGGCAGACAACTGATAACATTCTTACAAGTGATCGGGACAGGATAAGGAAGGCATCTCTAGAAGAAGCCCATTCAATGCAAATGCAGGAGCAAAACATATGTCCTTGAGCTGTCCTCTTCTGTCAAACTAAGCATTCCTTACTTTCCTTAATTGTCACTTGCTCCAGGAAACTGGTGTAAATGTTGGTGAATTTGCTGCGGCTGATGGCCCTGCCCCCACCACTCCACAAAGCAGTGTAAAACTGCTGCATGTGCCCAAAACTAGGCACGGGGGCATTCAAAAAGACACAAAACGGGGCCATGCAACTTTTTTAAAGACAGTTTTTAGCATGACAGATCCCAGGTTTCTGCTAAAGATCCAGATTTTAGGACAACTATGGAGCTGTAGACCAGTAGAGTCTTGCTGTCAAACAATACCCAAACTCCTGACATAAAGCATAACCTGCTCATCCGTGTAAAGATGTAAGGCTACTTTCACACTTGCGGCAGAGTGATCCAGCAAGCAGTTCCGTCACCGGATCAGGCAATCTGCATGCAAACGGACAGCATTTGTAGACGGATCCGGATGCAGATCAGTCTTACAAATGCATTGCAAGAACGGATCCGTCTCTCCGGATGTCATCCGGAGAAACTGATCCATCTCAGGTATTACAAAAAAAAGCAAAAACACACAAAAAAAAGCAAAGATTACAAAGTTATACAAACTTCTGACCTCCACCAGGCTTACTACATAAACAAGGCATGAAACCAAATGACATTCCAGCAGTGGTTCAGGTGATGGGAATTGAGCTTCCAGCCCCCAGCCAGAAAAGTAAAACAAACAAGCCAACTTTTTTGTATAATAAACAACAATTTGACACGATGTAACAGTGTAACCACCTGGATAAAATAAAACAGAAGCAAGGAACTGATCTCAATCAACAGCTTCACACATGGCTGCAAAGAGCTGCTCCAGCTCTACACAACCCTCCAAAAAAACTTGCTGCTCCACTGAAAAGATCAGGGGAGAACAATGAGGCTGAATGTGACTGTAAAGCAACAGGTGAGGCACAGCACATGCATGGAGGTGAAACTCAGTGTGTGGGTGCTGTGCGCAGGACATGTGCCCCCCAAGTCCTGCCCTCTGCTGCAGGTGAGAAGGTTAGAAGCATTGCATGCACTTACAGCCATATCTAGGTCTAAGCATGGGTGAGATCTCCTCATGGTGCATCCTGTTAGCAGCTGCTACACCTTTCACTTCTTCCCCCTTGCAGAAGATGCTTCAATCCAGTGAAGATAAGTGGGTCACAGGGGTCCAGGGGTCCCAGGATCCTGCACTCAGGTCCCTTTTTTTGTCCTGCCTGTTGCTTTCAGGCTGTGTAACAGTGTGAGGTCTCTCCTCCTCCTCCTTCTCCCCTGTGCTGCTGCTCCTGCCTTCCTCCTCCTCCTCCTCCTCTCTCTGTTTTCTATAGACTTTCTCTTGTGCTCAGAGCATTGTGCGGAGAGCAGCAGTAACCTATCAGCGCCACCTACTAGATTTTTCTCATCACAGAAAAAGTCTGAATCAGTGAGAAACTATTATTTACCACTGAAATTTTCTGTGATAAATGTAAATGAATGTTTTTTTCCCCATTTTTACCTGAATATTTATACATTGTTTATATTTTTATGGACTATATAGTATATATTTTTACACTGTGTGAATACTGTGTATATGTGCCCGCATGTTTCTATGGAAACCCATGCGATTGCGAGTAGTACATGATGTCCTTTCTTGGTTTCCTCAATTAAAAAAATGCAGTTAATCTATGACAAAACAGGAACATTTCGGGCATGCAGAGGTTTAATGAGGATAGCATGCCCGGGCCAGAAAAACAATTAGCTATCATTGTGGAAATAAATTCTGCTCACTGCGGTGGTGTAAATACGGCATTCGTGCTGATTGATCTCCGTTATTTCAATGCAATTAATAATTACAGTATAATAAATCTCTCCCCAGGGAGTTCACTATATTTGTAATCATCTCCCTGGTATGCTCAGGCAGATGCTCTGGTTCACACATAGATTTTTAGTGGCGTTTCCCCATTTTTGTGGAGTTTTTTTGCACTAGTGTTTTTTGCTACAAAATGATGCTGCAGATGTTAGCTGAAGGTCTATGGGAAATATGAAATGCAGGAAACACAAGGTCTTTTTTTGGTACTGGGCGGTGTTTGGAATTATGTAGCTTTTCTGCCTTTCTTGCTTCTTTTCAAACGTGTTTGATGCTCTTAGCATTTTTTCTGGTGTTTTGACCTAACCTTTAGTGTTGATCGAGCGCCAAAGTGCTCGGGTGCTCTGGCCGGACACATCGGGATGCTCGGATGCTCTACTGAGCACCCTAGTATAATAGAAGTCAATGGGAGATCCCGAGCATTAAACCAGGTACCCCCTGCTCTGAAGAGGGGAGGGTGCCAGGGTTCATAGGAAAAGGTCAGAAAATGGTGGAAACACCACCAAAATGGTTCGGGACTAGCATGGGGAGGATGTCTGGATGCATCTTGGACTCCCAGGTCGCTGCTGGGAACGATGTTCTCTGAGTAGTACGCCACTTTTACAGACTGACAATAATACGAACCAAACCGAAGATAAAATCGATTTTAGAGGAAAAATTGTTAGCAAACATTCTTTCCTGTATATTTACTTGTGTATATAAAGTGCAAGTGCTGCCAAAAATTATAAGGAAGAGGCACTCCGATACAACCTGTATATCACATAATGGAGGGCCTCATTCACATTGTGGTACAATTGTTTAGGTAGTGGGACTCCTACAGTCATAAAGCCTATGCACTAAGTGAAAGGGCTGCTAAAAATTACAAGGAACCAGATACACCCTTTGTTACACATAAAGAAGGGCATCATACACAGCCTTGAAAAATTATGATTGATGGCCTGCTGGTGACCCTCAAAAACATTTGGAGCAAGGGCCTGCTGATCTGACCATCTAAAAGATTATGGGCGAGGCCTGCTTCCGCTTTGGTGACTCGAGATTACCTGGGGCCGATCTCACTTACCCGTGATGGCGATGATCCATTCGGATGTCTGCCCTATCAACTTTCGATGTTATTTTCATCCCAAACCATGTAGACCAGGGGTAACAGGGGAATCATGGTTCGATTTCGAAGAGGGAGCCTGAGAAACAGCTATGGCTACCACATCCAAGCAAGGCAGCATGTGTGCAAATTACCTATTAGGTATAATTAGGTGCGGGCCTGCAGGTAAGCTGACCCTTTAAAAGATTTTAGGTGCGGGCGTGCTGGTGATCTGACCCTATAAAAGATTGTAGGTGAAGGCCTGCTGGTGAGCTGACCCTGTAAAAGATTTTAGGTGCGGGCCTGCTGGTGAGCTGACTCTTTATAAAAGGTTGTAGGTGAGGGCCTGCAGATGAGCTGACCCTTTAAAACATTATATGCAAGGGCATGCTGGTGAGCTGACCCTGTTATACATTATATACGAGAGCATTATATCCGATGAATAAGTATGTTTTGACATGATGGAAGAGGAGAAGGAGGATGAGAAAAGGAAGATTCAACCATATACCCTTGTCTGTGGTGGAAGGGGTGCATGGGAATACAGTGTATTAAGTACATTATAAACAACACATTTAAAGTGCCTTTATGTTCATCAGCTTTCCTCTGGCGGAGTCGAGAAGTCATGGTCAATCTAGACCTTGTTCATTTTTATAAGAGTCAACTTGTCAGCATTTTCAGTTGACAGGCGGATACGCTTATCTGTTATAATGCCACCAGCAGCACTAAATACCTGCTCAGACAAAACACTGGCAGCAGGGCAGGCCAGCACCTCCAAGGCGTATAGCACCAGTTCGTGCCACGTTTCCAGCTTGGACACCCAGTAGTTGTAAGGCACTGAGGGATCATTAAGAAGGCTGACACGGTCTGCTATGTACTCCTTCACAATCTTCCAAAATGTTTCCCTCCTTGTGACACTAGGCCACGCATAAGGTTGAGGTTGCTGGCAGGGTGTCATGAAACTGTCCCAGGCTTTGGAGAGTGTCGCCCTGTCTCTGTTGGAACTGCTGTGTGTTCCCCTTATCTGCCCTCCTCGGTTGGCCAAGGAACTACAGACTCTGCCACCAGCGTTGTCAGATGGAAATTTTTGGAGCAATTTTTCAACAAGAATCTTCTGGTATTGCACCGCTTTGCTCGTCCTCTCCACCAGAGGAATGAGACATTAGAAGTTCTCTTTGTAGTGGGGGTCGAGAAGAGTGAACAACCAGTAACCGTGTTGTCTAAAATGCGTATAACGCGCGGGTCGCTGGAAAGGCAGCCTAACATGAAGTCAGCCATGTGTGCCAGAGTACCAACAGGCAAGACTTCTCTGTCGTCATCAGGAGGATCACTCTCAATCTCCTCATCCTCTTCCTCCTCTTCTACCCACCCACGCTGAACACATGGAATTAAACTTCCATGGGTATACCCTCACCATCTGTGTTGATTCCTCAAAGTTTCTTAAAACCTCACAGAGGTCAGACATCCATGCCCACTCCTTGCTTGTGAATAGCTAAAGCTGACTGGAAAGGCGACGCCCATGTTGCAGCTGGTATTCCACTACTGCCCTCTGCTGCTCACAAAACCTGGCCAACATGTGGAATATCGAGTTCCAAAGCGTGCTCACGTCGCACAACAGCCGTTGAGCTGGCAATTTCAAGCGCTGCTGCAGCATTGACACATGTGCACATATGCGGCGCACCTTCACCAGTACCTCAGGAAAATTGGGGTAGGTTTTGAGAAACCGCTGAACCATGAGGTTGAACATGTGGGCTAGGCATGGGATGTGCCTGTTACGGACATTATCAGACACAACCATGCCTGGTTGTAGGTTGAGTGGCGAGAGCCACAGCTTAGTCTGGTCTCTTATCCCCTGCCACAGCTCTGCAGCGGTGTGCTGTTTGTCCCCTAGGCAGATCAGCTTCAGCATGGCCTGTTCCCGCTTCTCCACTGCAGTGCTACACTGCTTCCAGCTACCGAATGATGACTGACTGGTGCTGCACGCGGATAATTCGGAGGTGGAAATGGAGGAGGAGGCAGAGGAGGAGATATGGGGGTTGGAACCACTAAGGTAGGTGCTGGTGGAAACCCTGATCGACATAGGGCCCGCAATCCTTGGCGTCGGTAGCACCTGTGACATCCCAGGCATCCACAACATTCACCCAGTATGTCGTCAGGGAAATGTAGCATTTTTGGCCAAATGCACTTGTCCATGTGTCCGTTGTTAAGTGGACCTTCCCAGTAACTGCATTGGTCAGGGCACGTGTGATGTTATGGGACACATGTTGGTGTAAGGCGGGCACGGCACACCTTGAAAAATAGTTGCGGCTGGTGACTGCTTAACGCGGGACAGCCTCAGGCATCAGGCTGCGGAAGGCCTCAGTGTCCTAAGTGGCAACATTTCAAGGGCCAGTAATTTGGAAAGCTGTGCATATAGTGCTTTGGCCTGTGGGTGGGTGGCTGGGTATTTGCACTTACATTTAAATGCCTGAAGTAAGGACATTTGTACACTGCGCTGGGACACGGAAGTGAATGTGGTCGCTGATGGTGCTTGCGAAGGTCCAGGTGCAGGGAGGCATCTGGACCTGTGTCTTGGACCGGGGGAATGGCCAGCACATAACACAGGGGAAGAGGATGCAGTGGTTGACCCGCAGACACAGATTGTGGACCCAGGCGTTCGGCCCACCTAATACGGTGCATTGATGCCATGTGGCGGATCATGCTGGTGGTGGTAAGGTTGCTAGTGTTCATGCCCCTGCTCATTTTTGTATGGCACAAGTTGCAAATTACAATTCTTTTGTCGTCTGCACTTTCCTCAAAAAAGCGCCAGACTGCGGAACACCTACCCCTTGGCAAGGGAGATTTCCGCAAGGTGGTGCTCCGTGGAACAGTTGCGGGCCTGTTTGGTGTGGCTCACCTTCTCCCTTTTGCCACCCCTCTGCCTCTTCCAACCTGTTGCAGTGCTGCAGATCCCTCCCCTTTGTAATGCTGTCCTCGCTCACCTTTCCACCTTCCCAGGTTGGGTCAGTGACTTCATTGTCCACCACCTCCTCTTCCATTTCCCCACTCTGCTCATCCTCCTGACTTGTTGACCTAACCACAACCTCAGTGATTGACAACTGTGCCTCATCCTCTTCCTCAACCTCTTGAGACAGTAATTGCTGTTGAGTTATTATCAACTGTGTCTCATCATCATCCACCTCATTAAACAGTAATTGCCGTTCCTCACCGTCATCTTCTTGTGACTGTGGATGCTCAAGAGTTTAGGAATCAGGGCACAAGATCTGTCCCTCTTCAAGTGTGCTTGGCGAGAGCGCCAAATCAAGGAATGGCGAGGTAAAGAGGCCCTCGGAGTGTGGGATCACTTGTTTGGCCAGACTCTCCATGGTGGGAGGAAGGAGTATCAAGACTGGACTTGGTGGAAGACAGAGTGGTTCTTAACTGACTGGAAACATTATCTGCTGCAATCCAACCAACCACCTGGTCGCACTGGTCTGACTTCAGTAGTGGTGTCCTGCGCTGCCTGGCAAACTGGGACATGAAGCTAGGTATCGTGGATGACTGTTTTTCTTGTGCTCTGGCAGCAACCACAGTTTCAACGCACCAAGGGCCACGGCCTCTGCGTGCACCATCAGCATCAGGGCCACTTCCCGGTCCCTTACTGCTTGCCTTCTTCATTTTAAATGTGATATATGCTTGAAAGTATGTCACACGCACAGTAGCGTTGGATTTGGAAGTGTATGCAATTTTTTTTTTTAAAAGGTATTTGGGATGTGGAAACGTCACACAGGAGATATCTCGCAGATAATGTCAATGCTGTCACCTGTGGCTAATAAAAAATTACAGAGAATGTCACAGGTATTTGGCATGAGAAAAGCGTCTACGTATAAAGTACACTGTATGTCACAGATAACATTTTTAGGCGCACACATTACACTGGACATGTGGCACTGGTAATGTCACTGTCTGCAGCGGACACCGTCTATTGAAAAAAATACACTGGGTGTCACAGATATTTTTGGGATGCGCACACATTACACTGGAGATGTGGCATTGGTAATGTCACTGTCAGAAGCGGACACAGTCTATTGAAAGAGTACACTGGATGTCACAGATATTTTTGGATGCACACACTTTACACTGGAGATGTGGCGCAGCTAATCTTACTGTCCGCCTCGGACAACATCTATTGAAAAAGTACACTGGATGTCACAGATATTTTTGGATGCACACACTTTACACAGGAGATGTGGCGCAGCTAATCTCACTGTCCGCAGTGGACAACATCTATTAAAAAAGTACACTGGATGTCACCGATATTTTTGGGATGTGCCCACTTTACACAGGAGATGTGGCACGGATAATTTAACTGTCCGCAGCGGACACCATCTACTGAAAAAGTACACTGGATGTCACTGATATTTTTTGGATGCGCACACTTTACACAGGAGATGTGGCGCAGCTAATTTCACTGTCCGCAGCGGACAACGTCTATTAAAAAAGTACACTGGATGTCACTGATAATTTTTGGATGCGCACACTTTACACAGGAGATGTGGCGCGGATAATTTGACTGCGTAGCAGCCAAGAAACGTGCGGGGAGGAGACTTGAGCATTGCGCTCGAGTAGATACGGTACTCGGCCGAGTACCGTCAGTTGCCGAGCATAGAGATGCTCGAGCCGAACAGGTGTTCGGCCGAGCATGCTCGATCATCACTTATCACCTTCTCGACATGGGGGAAAAAACACTAGTGGATAATCACACTGGACCAGGTTTACTAAGCCTGCATTTCCAGATGCGTCGATATTCCGTTAGGCTGTTCCCGCAGAAATGCTGGCTGCCGGCCGGACAAAATCTATTACATGCAGCTGTATTTGTCTGGCTCAAACCCGGCATTTATGCTGTAAACTGTCCGGATTACCACCAGATCCCATTATAGTCAATGGTGATCCGGCATTACAATTCTGGATACGGTGAGCTTCAGGATTCCCAACGCAACTGTGATCGCAGCTACAGTGGATATAAAAAGTCTACACACCTCTGTTAAAATGTCAGGTTTCAGTGCTGTAAAAAAATGAGACAAAGATTTCAGAACTTTTTTCACCTATAATGTGACCTATAAACTGTACCAGTCAATTGAAAAACAAACCGAAATCTTTTAGGTAGAGGGAAGAAAACAAAAAAACTAACTAAAATAATGTGGTTGCCTAAGTGTGCACACGCTCTTATAACTGGGAATGTAGCTGTGTTCAGAATTAGGCAATCACATTCAAAATCATGTTAAATAGGAGTCAGCATACACCTGCCATCATTTAAAGTTCCTCTGATTAACCCCAAAGCATGAGAGGGATCTCATTGTTAGGCCCCATGCACACGGCCGTGTTTCACAGCCGTGTGCGGGCCGTGGAACCGCGGCCTGGATCCCTCCTGAGAGCAGGAGCGCACGGCGTCACTGGTTGCTATGACACCGTGCGCTCCCTGCTGCCGCTGCAATACAGTAATACACTGGTATGATCTATACCAGTGTATTACTGTACTGTGCCGGCAGCAGCAGGGAGCGCACGGCGTCATAGCAACCAGTGACGCCGTGCGCTCCTGCTCTCAGGAGGGATCCAGGCCGCGGTTCCACGGCCCGCACACGGCTGTGAAACACGGCCGTGAAACACGGCCGTGTGCATGGGGCCTTAAAAGGTATCAGTCAGGAGAAGGGTACAAAAGAATTTCCAAGGCATCAGATATACCATGGAACACAGTGAAGACAGTCATCATCAAGTGGAGAAAATATGGCACAACAGTGACATTACCAAGAACTGGGCGTCCCTCCAAAATTGATGAGAAGAAAACTGGTCTGGGAGGCTACCAAGAGGCCTACAGCAACATTAAAGGAACTGCAGGAATATCTGGCAAGTACTGGCTGTGTGGTACATGTGACAATCTCCCGTATTCTTCATATGTCTGGGCTATGGGGTAGAGTGGCAAGACGAAAGCCTTTTCTTACGAAGAAAAACATCCAAGCCAGGCTACATTTTGCAAAAACACATCTGAAGTCTCCCAAAAGCATGTGGGAAAAGGTGTTATGGTCTGATGAAACCAAGGTTGAACTTTTTGGCCATAATTCCAAAAGATATGTTTGGCGCCAAAAACACCACTGCACATCACCAAAAGAACACCATACCCACAGTGAAGCATGGTGGTGGCAGCATCATGCTTTGGGCTGTTTTTGTTCAGCTGGAACTGGGGCCTTATGTAAGTTAGAGGGGATTATGAACAGTTCCAAATACCAGTCAATATTGGTACAAAACCTTCAGGCTTCTGCTAGAAAGCTGAACATGAAGAGGAACTTCATCTTTCAGCATGACAACGACCCAAAGCATACATCCAAATCAACAAAGGAATGGCTTCACCAGAAGAAGTTTAAAGTTTTGGAATGGCCCAGCCAGAGCCCAGACCTGAATCCGATTTAAAATCTGTGAGGTGATCTGAAGAGGGCTGTGCACAGGAGATGCCCTCACAATCTGACAGATTTGGAGTGTTTTTGCAAAGAAGAGTGGGCAAATCTTGCCAAGTCAAATGTACCATGCTGATAGACTAATACCCAAAAGACTGAGTGCTGTAATAAAATCAAAAGGTGCTTCAACAAAGTATTAGTTTAAGGGTGTGACACTTATGCAACCATATTATTTAATTTTTATATTTTTTCTTCCCTCCACCTAAAAGATTTCAGTTTGTTTTTCAATTGAGTTGTACAGTTTATAGGTCACATTAAAGGTGGCAAAAGTTCTGAAATGATTTATCTTGGTCTCATTTTTTTACATCACAGAAACCTGACATTTTAACAGGGGTGTGTAGACTTTTTATATCCACTGTATATGTGTCTGTGCTTAAAATCTAAAAGACATTCAGAAGTTAATATTAAAAACAACAACAACAAAACCTCATCCATCCGGAGCCAATCCATATCGTTCGTTCGCCTCTTTCACACAAGCTTGGCAGATTAGGTCCGGATGCGTTCTTTGAAACTCGCACCGTTTTGCAACCAAACAAGTTCAGTCAGTTTTGTCTGCAATTGCGTTCAGTTGTTCAGTTTTTTCCATGTGGGTGCAATGCATTCACACGCGTGATAAAAAACTGAAGGCTTTTTAGTTTTTCACTGAAGCCCCATTCACTTCTATGGGGTCAGGGCTGCGTGAAAACGCAGAATATAGAACATGCTGCGTTTTTCACGCAACGCAGAAATGATGCATGAACAAAAACGCTCATGTACACAGACCCATTGAAATGAATGGGTCAGGATTCAGTGTGGGTGCTATGTGTTCACGTCATGCATTGCACCCGCGTGGAAAACTCGCTAGTCTGCAAGGGGCCTAAGGCCCCTTTCACACGGGCGAGTTTTCAGTGCGGGTGCGATGCGTGCGGTGAACGTATTGCACCCGCACTGAATCCTGACCCATTCATTTCTATGGGGCTGTGCAGATGAGCGGTGATTTTCACGCATCACTTGTGCGTTGAGTGAAAATCGCAGCATGCTCTATATTGTGCGATTTTCACGCGACGCAGGCCCGATAGAAGTGAATGGGGTGCGTTAAAATCGCATAGCATCCGCAATCAAGTGCGGATGCGGTGCGATTTTCACGCACGGTTGCTAGGAAACGATCGGGATGGAGACCCAATCATTATTATTTTCCCTTATAACATGGTTATAAGGGAAAATAATAGCATTCTGAATGCAGAATGCATAGTACAATAGCACTGGAGGGGTTAAAAAAAATTAAAAAATAATTTAACTCACCTTAATCCACTTGATCGCGAAGCCCGGCATCTCCTTCTGTATCCTTTGTTGAGCAGGACCTGTGGTGAGCATTAAATACAGATAAAGGACCTTTGATGACGTCAGATCACATGCTCCATCACCACGGTGATGGACCATGTGATTGGAGCATGTGATCTGACGTCACCACAGGTCATTTAGCCCACAGCTAGTAAAGAAGAGACCGGGAACTACGCGATCAAGAGGATAAGGTGAGTTAACTTTTTTATTTTTTTTAACCCCTCCAGCCCTATTGTACTATGCATTCTGTATTCAGAATGCTATTATTTTCCCTTATAACCATGTTATAAGGGAAAATAATACAATCTTCAGAACATCAATCCCAAGCAAAACGCATTGCAATGTTTTGCACTCGCGTGGAAAAATCGCGCATTTTCCCGCAACGCACCTGCCTCTTATCCGGGCAAAAAAACTGACGCCCGTGTGAAAGAGGCCTAAGGGTTCTGCCACAGATGACGGCGGTGCTGCGCATTAAAAAAGTGTGCGATTTTTGCAACAACAGGACTACATTTATATTGTGTTTTCTTCCAGCATGAAAAACAAACCGCAAATTTAAATTACGTCAACGTAACTCAATTTTCTAATTAATGTAATTCAATTTTGCTGTGTGGAATTAACTTTTTCTTTTCGTAGCATAAAATCCCAAACAACACAAAGGAACAATAAAAATAATGAGTAGAGTGGTCTCGACACTCACCATCTACCCGGGAGTACTGATAAAACATCAGTATCATCCGGAGTGACACTATTATCAACCTCGCTGTTGCTAAAACCACACATGTTTTTTTTATGCAATTTTTTCAGCAATCAAAATGCAGCACTGCTACGATGTATGGCAGCGCCCTATCAGGTAACCCTTAGTTTCTCGCTCTGCGCTGCCATTAGATTCGTCTAATTTATGTCAAATTGTTCTCCTTGCGCCTGGAGCAGTTGTCCTTGCACCCTGGCTGGAATAGTTTATCGCTGACATTTATGTCTGTTTCCAGATATAAATGTGAGTAAATATGCCGGGATTGGAGTCCTGGCCCTGGCATGGCCCCCGACACTCCCCCACCTCCATTCGTTCCCCATAATCTGTCCGATTATCTGGCCCAGAGGTGTAGCTAGTCTTGTCCCGGGGCAAGGATTCAGATTTGCGGACGGCCCCACCCGCGAGTAAAATTTACATAAAGAGGGGGTAGTAAAGCGGTGCACTGCTATTTTATTTTTTTACACTAAACCGCTCCTCTAACTCCGCCCCAATGCATGACTGTACTCATCCAGTCCCACTTACCTAATAAAACCTTTAATAGGGTACATGGCGGTACCAATACTCCTTGCAATAAACGAAAGACCCAACTGGTCCTACCTCATCCAGGGTGTTGCTGGCGTCAGCTTGATGGATCCGGAACTAGATTCCTGTGGTGATGGAAAAAAAAAATCACAATAATCACATAAGGAAGAGATGGTGACTACATCTGGTAAATACATACGAGGGGGTGCTGTGCTGGTCCTGTAAGACCAAACCATCCCAGTGTATAACAGGGTAATTTAGGGTATTTCCACTTAGTGCTACCACACAGTATTAATACCCACATGGTGCCTCCTCACAGTAGTTATGTCCACATTGTGGCCCCTTCACAATAGTTACGTCCTCCCTGTGGCCCTTCACTGTAGTTATGCCCACCTTTGTGCCATCACAATAGTTATGTCCATCTTTCTGCCCCTTCAGAATAGTTATACCCACCTTGTAGCCCTCACTGTAGTTATGCCCATCTTTGTGCACGTCACAACAGTTATGCCCATCTTTGTGCCCATTCACAGTAGTTATGCCCACCTTTGGGCTCCCCACAATAGTTATGCCCAGCTTTGTGCCCACTCACGGTAGGTATGGCTAGTTTGTACCCCCTCACTGTAGTTATGCTCACTTTTGTGCCCTCTCACTGTAGTTGTGGCCAGATATGTGCCCCCTCACTGTAGGTATGGTCAGATATGTGCCCCCTCAATGTAGTTATGACCACTTTTGTGCCCCCTTACAGAGTTATGACCTCCTTGTTGCCCTGGTGCCCTCTCCAGCTACATTTAAAAAAAAAACACTATAGTTACTTGCTTCCCTGAGGACATGCTAACACACGCACATCGCTCTGCTGGCTGTGCAGGAGGCTGATTCCCGGGCTTTCAGCACTCCTCCCACTGGAGACCAGCCAGAGACAAGCAGAATGGTGAGGCAGGGACAGACGGCTCCCGAGGCACGTGCACCGTCTGTTTCCCCTTGCTACGCCTCTGATCTGGCCATCTAAATCCACCTTTAGACGCTCCACAGCCTACAGATGGCTGATAACAGGGAGCATTAGATTGCATTCTTCAGTCCTAGTCAGCCTCTTTCCTTGTTGAAATAACAGTTAAATGAGGACAATACATAATATTCATAAGATTGTATTAACTTGTCCAATCGCAATTAGTGTTCAAGATTGTGTAAGCCATGTAGCGGGGTGGGGTCCCCAGGACACAGTGAAATCATGGACGAGGAAAGCAACCTCAACACCAGCTTTTGCCAAAACAGAATTTTACTTAAATGTGGCAATAAATACAACCACAAATGCTGGGAACATACAATAGACTTACATATACCCAGCCCGAAGGCTGAGACCTTCGCTCTGCACAGCACGGCGCCCTCCGATGGATGCAGGAGGAAAGTGCAGTAATTTACCTACTGGCGGGCACAACTAAACTGCCACTACCTACCTGTTATTACCCTAAAAAATCAAGAACCACTGTATGGGTGTGTGGTACGGGCTAGCCTGCGGTGCAGCACAACAGCTTACATTCTTACAAAGCTCTACAGTATTCCTCCTCCCATAACTGGTCCTGTAGCACAGGCCTGAGTATTCCTTCTGAGCAAAATGACAGCCTGGCTTGAGTTTGTGGGAATTTCATCAGCTCTCCAGTGTGAAATGTCAATTTAAGTTATGGAGTCCTTGCAATGAACAGTAGTAACACTTGTGGCCTGACACAAACAGAGACCTTAACTAACTAACTACAGGCCTGTTCTCAGTCTCTAGACGCCAACACTTTAATGAGGTGCAGATGATCATACCAGAGAGGAAGTAAACTGGCCACAGACCAGAAGATAGGCACATGGCAGCCAACACGCAGGTCATGAGCTGCAGATAGCAGGTAAGTATGAATCTTCCCATAGCTGAGGCAAGCTGGGGGCACCTGTGTTATTTATTCTCAGACAAACCCTTTAAGGCAAGCACTGAAGATAGCAGCTACACTTTTTAAGTTTCTTTTATTCCCATTTAGACTTGCACATCATTCTCTGCATTTCCAGGACAAACAAATGGAGCTTTTTTTTTCAGAGGAGAAATTAATACATTTCATATTAAGTATATATCAGTGTTTTCCATTTAGGGAAGATAAAAAGGAGAGGAGGTAGCGCCACATGTTCGGTGTCAGTAGATCAAGTGATCAAGGTAAAGGCTAGAATATGCTTACCTTAATGAGTTGTGAGTAGTCACAACCCTTTTGGAGGGCTTTGCTGCTAATTTTCCAATTACCGACCAGCGGGCGGTGTAAGCCATCCGCAGTTTCTCTGTGGTGCCTCCCAGGGAGGAGTCTTCAGAGTAGAGAGTATCCAAAAAGGAGGAAAAAGATGGGATAACCGCTTATTCGGCACTGCTTGGTATAATTTATACAAGTGTCTTTATACAACTTGTCTACGCGTGTCTACGTAGTCTGGACAGTAGAGGAAGGTTCTACCCCCGAAACGCATAGACAAGTTCCTGAATAAAGTTCTTTTTTCACCATACCGGTGACACTTGTATAAATTATACCAAGCAGCGTCGAATAAGCGGTTATCCCATCTTTTTCCTCCTTTTTGATGTTTTCCATTTAGAAAATGCATAGTGCATTACATACTTAAAGGAATTTAGGAAATTTTAGGAACTTCAGAAATTCTATTCTAGTAAATATCTAAGTAGCCTGATTACTTACATGATAGAAAGAAAAAGCCCAATGTTACCACTTTACTACAGGAAAGTTTTTGTTAATAAATTATTTGCCAGTTATGAAGGAGTCCAAGCGGGAGTTGAACTGTGATAATATACAGGAGTCGGAGTTGGAGTCAAAACTTTGGCTTACCGGCTTCACATCCCTGCTAGTCAGTCTCTTCCTGCCTAAAATGACTAATACCAAGAGACAATAGATTGCATTCACTTGATCTACTATGAGCTTCTCTACAGCCTGAAGTTGCTGGAAACAGGTGTAATACCCCAGACCTGCGTTGTAAATAGTTCTGCATTGTTATGTATTTTCTATTGTATGTTTTGGCCATATGTTCCACTAAGAGAAATGGTTGGCAGGAACAGGGCTAACCACCCTATTCCTCCCCTCTTGATAGGAGTGGGCTGGTACCACTTCCAGCCAGGAGGGGGAGTTCGAGAGGAGCCTCAGGGAAGAGAAGAAGCACGTGGCAGAGCTCCTGTTCCTGAAAAGGATTCTCCAGAGAACTAAAGAAATCCTCAAGGAAATACTTGAGAGAAATCAGACAGCAAAGTGAACAGCTGAACACCTGCATCAAGCACTGCTGTGGGGTGAGGGACTAGAGCTCAGACACCCATCACCCAGATTATCACTATTCCGGTTAAAGGTAAAATCTAGATCTGATAGTGGACATCTACACTTACAAGTGCTAAATTATAGCCATCTAACCTACCTCCATATTCCTTACTGGTGTCAGAAATTGCACTTGGAATCTCTTGCTATTTAATGTACCGCAAGTTATTCTTTGCACTTAGTAAAAAGACTGTTATATATTTACTTTATTTTTCAAACGTATACTTCCACTGCACCGATCCCCAGGGAGCAACAGCCTGAGGAAGTACACCGGGAAACAACACTTAATCAGGGCCACTACCACTCCCATCCTCTGCACCAGCTCCTCGGGGGCTTTCTGCACAGGGAGCAATAGAGTATATTTTCCTGTGTTAGTCCATTTCTCCTCAGCCATGACTGATAACAGGAAAGCAATAGATCACATACATCCCAGTCTGAAATACCTGATAAAAAATGAAGCACCTGAGGTGCGCTCACCACCAGCCTTGTAATTATGGATATCTGCAGGGAGGAGTCCTGATTCGGAGACAGGCATGACAGTGGAATCCTGGTAAACAAGTAAATTCTCCAGCACTACTTAAAAAACTCAATATTTATTGTGAACAAGTTAAAAACATCTTTAGCAAGAAAGTAAAAATGACCTACTCGTTTCAGACATAGTGTGACTTGTTTTTAATCACAGCATCAAGAAATCAAGACTTCCTTAAATTCCCCAGAGACCACTACTGCTGTTCACTATCATTATCACAGAAAATCTACTCCTTATGGAATAGAACATATTCATACCTATTATTAGGTGCATTATATGCCTTAGTAGTGTATGATATCAAAAATACAAATACGGACAATAAGTTTAAAGAGGACCTTTCATGGGAATTTTCTAGCTTAATTAGATACCTTTCCTTGCCAGGTACCCCATGCTCATGCTGACACCCTGTTTTTTTTTTTTTAAATACCGCTCGTACGCCCTGCTGTGCCCCCCTGCGGTTTTCATGCTCAGTATGTTAATCCTGAGCATCGGTACAGGGAGGAGGAGACGCCAGGGTTTCTCAATGGGCGTCTCCTTCTCCCTGGCTGTGCCGCGATCCAATTACATCGGAGAGTGTCGCAGCCAGGGAGAAACCCTTTTATAGAGACGCTCGTTATGGACACGCAGATATCTATAGATTTTTGATAACATTTTTTAAATTTATTTTATTAAAAATCACTTGATGAAGGGAAAGGGCCACTTTTTTTTGTAAACTTTTTTTATTTATTTTTTAGACATTTCAGGGTCTGATCTCTGTTTCAATGTAGTACAATGTAGTACATTGACTGTCTGTGTATTACACTGACAGTGTGCCTGTGAGAGCCAGCCTGGGGTCTGGGTCTCACAGGACTCCATACATGGCAGACCTCGAGGCCTTTGAATGGCCGGGGGTTGCCATGGCAGCCATTGGCCCTGTGTCACTGCAGTGTGTGTGTGTGTGTGTGTGTGTGTGTGTGTGTGGGGGCCCTTTGCGAACCTCACATATGCCACTGTCAGCGTTGATCACGGCATATAAATGGTTATTCTGCTAGCATTGTTGTTTACAGTGATGCCGGTGGATACAGCAGGGTCCCAGCTGACAGTCACAGCCGGGTCCCTGCATTGATCAGGTGTGCGCCCGATTATCATGACTTACTAGTACGAGAAGTCACTTCCCTCTGTGACAGATATCTACCATCAGGCCATTACCCTAGCCATCGGCAATCTACCACCAGGCCAGTACTCTGGCCGTCGTCATCCCCCGAGGGTCTATTAGGAGGTGCTAGCCGAGGTTCGAGGACATGGAGTCCCCACCCTTAGGGGCCATCTCTGGGCTAAGGGGTAGATTATGGTATGAGTGTAGGGATATTCTTTTCCCCCCTCCCCTCTTACCCATCAATGGCCAGCTAGCTGATGGTAGTTTGACAATAGTGATTGTTGTTTGTCCGTCATTCTGTTAAGATATCAATAAAAATAAGTCCTTGTAAGGGTTAACTGTTCTGCTGGAATTATTACGTTTTTTTCTTCCAGAAACTCTGTGCATAGCAACCCATTATGGACTACCGAAGGTCCATAAAGGGACGACCGCCCTCAAGGGCAGTCGCATTGTCTCTAGTGTGGGCTTTTTGACACAGAATTGCGGTATCTATCTCGATCGGGTCTTGAGACAATTTGTTCTTTCCATGCCGTCCTACACTAGGGACACAATGAATTTTCTCAACAAAATCAAGATGATTAACATTGACCCTGAATGTCTATTGGCCAGCATTGACGTGGAGTCATTGTATAGTTCTATTCCCCATTAAAAAGGACTCATGGCAGTAGCGTACTATTTGAAAACTAGAGGTACACACTGTAAAGCACATAATCTCTTCATCCTGAATTCGCTTGAATTCACTCTGACCCATAATTTTTTCCTCTTCAATACATGATTCTACCACCAGTTCAGGGGGACGGCTATGGGGAGTCCCTGTGCCCCCACTTATTCCAATCTCTTCCTGGGCTGATGGGAGGACAACATGGTGTTTCCAGACCACCGGGTGTGTTGGAGTGACAAGACACGTTATATAGATGACATCTTTGTGATCTGGAAGGGGAAGGCAGGTGAATTCACAAGCCTTATTGGTGAACTCAACAACAACCAAATAGGTATGAGATTCACATATGAGATACAGCATGAGACAATTGCATTCCTGGATGTCAGGGTGCAGAAGCAGGAAGATAGGTTGATTACTACAATTTTTAGAAAAGCGACAACCACGAACTCTATCCTACATTGGGAAAGCCATCACCCCCGGCACTCAAAAAAGGTATCCCGAGGGGACAATACCTCCGGGCACAGAGAAATTGTTCTAACTCTGAAATGTTTCATGGGGAGGCCAGACAACTACTTAATAGGTTCTGTGATAGAGGTTACCCACAATCAACCTTGAAAGAAGCATTCAAGTATGTGCTCCAACAGGATCGTACCAGTCTGTTGGTCCCTAAACAAGGGAAAGTAGAGAAACAAGCCCTGGCTCAGCTGATATCTACTTTTGATGCAGCCAATGTACAAGTGAAGGAAGTGTTGAATAAATATTGGTCCATTTTATCTATAGACCCCGATCTAACAGACGTGGTTACCAACTATTCGAGTGTCACATATCGGAGAGGGAGAAGTCTTAGGGATCAGCTTGTACATAGTCACTATGTCTCTCCCACTAGAGCCGGGACCTGGCTTGACCGCAGACCGATCGGTATGTTCCGATGCGGATCCTGCAAGGCTTGTGAATTCATCTCCACCTCCAATACGGTTAAGTGTTCAGTGACCAATCAGGTTTTTCGAGTCAGGGAATTTGTGAACTGTAGGAGCAGAGCTGCAATTTACATCTGCCAATGTCCATGCCCTAAAGACTATATCAGCAAAACCATCAGGGAAGAAGAGTTTGTGAGCATGTCAATGATATTTATAAAAAGAACGTCACAACTGTGGCATGCCACATTCTAGAGGCACATAGTGGTGATCCAAGGTCTTAAATTCTAAATTCTCTGTCCTTGAATTAGTACCACGGTCTCCTGGGGGGGGGGGGGGGGACTGGGACCGGAGTATCCTTCAGAAGGAATCTGAGTGGATATATCGGTTCCGGTCCCAGCCCCCTCTTGGCATTAATGAGAAACTGACTTTCAGTTGTTTTCTTTGAGGGACTGTTCATAATGTTAATTTCCCCCCTCCTTTTCCTGGGGTGTCCTCTATTGTATTATTTGGTACTCTTCAGTGAACTATATACTAGGTTCGTAACCCAGCCTGTGATGCTGTGATGCGGGAAGCATCCAAATTGCTTGAGACATGATTATCAGAGTAGAATGTCACTCCTCTAAGTGTATTAAAATGCTTTCATTGACTCCCTGGCATTTTGGGTGGGTTTGGTGACGATCAATGGGAATTCGGATAAATATTAAGATCATGTGTTCCAGTGCGAACTAGGGTTTATTGACACTGCTATGTCCTTCAAATTACATGCATATCTGACATTGATTACTGGTGCGGGCGGCAATTGGAACCAGGCAGTGTCTATTTGGTTATTGCCCATTACATAGTTTTGACACAGCGCTCGCTCGATTTTATATACTTATCATACTTTTTAATGTAAAATTTAACAATAAGGATTGCATTGTCTTTTTTGCCCAGTCTAGTGATGCTGGGTCTGTTGTGTTGGCAGCTATCAGGGTGGAATGCATTTGCGTTCCACTGACAGCTAGTATGCATGACAACTGGGCCCAGCGGCTTCCATTTTCGGTGTATGCGCTCCATCTGCCAGAAGTGGAGGCGGCTGGAGCGCATCAGGTGACCGGAAGGACCCGGACCGGTGTCCATGTTTTATTTTGGGCGGGCGCTTGAGGCGGGAATGTATGAATTCATCGGGCCACTCTCTGGAAGACGAGCGAACGCATTTGCGTTCCACTGTTTGCTGCATGCGTGTCAATTGGGTTCAGCGATCTTTATTTCCTGTCCATGCTCTCAATTTGCCGGAAATGTAGATGGCTGGAATGCATTAGGTGACCAGAAGCACCCGGCCGGCCTCTGCGTTTTATTTGCGGGCACTGGAACGCAGGAACATATGAACCCATTAGGCCCTATTTAAATGGGACATGGTTAGCTTGATATCACTACGCATTGGCACGGGAGGAATCCTAGGAGCGGTCGGGAGAATACAGGGATGGCTCATGTAAGTAGCTTTGGCTTGAGACATGGTGTATTTCGTCCGTGTTTGGCACCTGGGGCAGTCTGTGAGTGTGTTTACTGGTTTCTTCACAGACATCTGTATGATCGGAGCCGCCAGGTGCCCTCTCCCCATAGTCCCCTCACAGGCATTCAACCTGGCCTGATTTAATACTGATCCCAGTCTCACCCATGTGGTGGTATTCGGTCCACATGTTTCATATACATCAAAGACATGTTTGGCTATTACATACATGAGTGACGTCTGTGTAAGTTACACCTTCCTTTTTTTGTCTGTATAATAGGGCTGAGTTATACCTGAGTAGGTTGGTCTGAGGAATTGTTTTTCTGTTTCATTTCTAGATACGTGTCCTGCTTATCAATTGGACCTTCTATACGGGACTGGTATGTGTTTTGGCACACATGAGCTATTTTATACATCATGATATATTGATTAGTCTCCCTTCCTTAAATTGACCACTTCTGTAATACTTGGATTATCCTGTATCATCTCTGTTTATCTATCTTTATATCGACATGTCTATGTATCTATACTTACTATAATTTTTGTATTTGAGTAGTGACTCACCCATGATATTGACCCCCTGAGGAACCCATGGTTGGGGGAAATGTTTTGGGGTATGAGGACCCTGTTAGGGCCAGCTTGGGTGTGTTGGGGTACGAGGACCCGTTAGGGCCAACTAGGGTGTGTTAGCCCAGGTACGAGGACAGAGAGTCCCCACCATTAGGGGTCGTCTCTGGGCTGAGGTATAGTTTAGGGTGAGTTCAGGGAAAGAACTCTCTACCCTTCACCTTGATACCTACCCCTACCATCACCGATCACAATCTGGAGCATATATTTATTTGATAGACTATGTATATGCAATAACATTGACTATTTACCGTCACTTTAATTAAATTTTGGGGATTTGATTTTTAATGAGATATAATAAATTATATGGATTTTTAAAGGGTTATCTTGATTTCTGCTGGAATATACTTTTGATTTGATGACTCAGCTATAGGATATTGATTGTTGGCAATTGCTGGATTTTTTTATGTGTATGGTGGCCTCCCGTCTTTCTTCTGATGGCTGATGTCAGGGGAGATAAGGATCAGGCAGTTTATTTCAGCTGCCTGATGCTTTTGTTCTCCATTAGAAAAGGCATCATCAGTCTGTTCTTGATCACATTGGGAGCACGCGGCGGCAGCAACACGCGGGGAATGCGGGTTCTTCAGCATCAAGTGAGGAGCAACTGTCTCTGCGGGTGCAAGTGGATGAACTGAGTAATTTTTTTAACCCCCAAAAGGCCATTTTTCACCAGTGTGGATGTGAATGTAGTCTTAGGCTAGGGTTACACAGTGACATGTGTTGAGCGACAAAAAGGGTCCGACTACATGGCAACATTTTTTTTAATGATAGTCAATGGTGTCACACTGTGGAGGAGGAACCTTTAGTTATTAATATTTCCTCACATCTCTAAGTCCGGCTGAATCAATGCTACTCCAGAAGGGATTATCCTTCGGTCCGACATATACATTTGATACTTTTCAGCTAGAAATGGACTTACAGAGATTCTATCGTAGCCTAAGACTGAAGTCATATTTTAGTGACAGGCCAGTCACTAGTCTGAACCGGATACAAACTCTCTGGTCCCCCTTAAGACTTTGGGATTACAAAGGAAATCGTTGTTTACCCCACCTAAAATATCCCCATGATTAAGACTTTTGTGAATCTGGTAAATAAGGATGTTTCCAAATTCATGAAAAAAATGAGAGATGGAGAATACCGGGTCTCGCCAAATTTGTCCAATATCGAACAACAAACTTTAATGTTATTAACCATGAATCATGAATTAATCTTAAAGCCAGCAGACAAGGGAGGGGCTATATTTATTATGGATCGCTCAGATTACATTTAGGAGATAAATAGGCAGCTCAAGGTATATGGAAAAGTATCTTCCAATCCTACTTCTAAGATCGCTACTTTGATCCAGACAACACTTGTCCATCATCTCAGACAGGGCACTATCGATGAAGAAATAACAAATTTCTTGACAAACTCACATCCCATTACTCCAATTTTCTATATACTTCCAAAGTTCCATAAAACACTAGACAAACCACCTGGACGACCTATTGTTGCATCCACTGACTCAATTCTAGCACCCCTATCCATTCTATTGGAAAAAGTCTTAACCCCACTCATTAAAACCACTACTTCATTTCTACTGGACACATCCACCTTTCATAGTCTAATTAGACTAATAGGTCTCCTCCCTGGTAGGTGCAGGCTCGTAACTTGGGATGTAAATAGCCTGTACAACTCTATACAACACACTAAAGGGATCAGGGCCACCAGACTTCTATTGGAAGAAGCAAATATGTTACCTTGCTTGATTGAATTCTACACTGATCTTCTATCCATTATTCTACAAAAACTTTTTCATGTTTGAGGATTATTTTTATGTCCAAAAACAAGGAAATGCTATGGGTTCGCATGCAGCCCCACCTTAAGCTAATAGCTACATGGTCCGTTTTGAAAAATAATTTGTGTATTAACATCCCCTCTTCCTCCAACATGTCAAAATGTGGAAGAGGTACATAGATGACATCTTTTGTCTGTGGGATGGCCCTGAAGAATCCCTTCTATTATTCAATGTCTATCTGAATTCCATTTTCCCAGAACTACAATTTACCATCCACCATGATGAACATACCATAAGTTTCTTCGACACCCAGGTAATCAAACATGAAGGCGGTTCTCTGACTACGGATCTCTATCGGAAACCAACCAACCGTAACAATCTACTTCATTACAGTAGCTTCCATGCACCTTTTACTAAGAAAGCATTACCAAAATCCCAATTTGAGCGGGTCAAGAGAATAGTGACCTTAGAGGAAGTTAGGCAAACAAGACTCCAAGAAATGGCCAATGAAATTTCAACAGAGAGGTTATCCCCTGGCCACTATTGAACAGAACCTTGTACCAAATACACAACAGAAAAGAGGGACAATACCAAGAAAAGACTCCCCTACGTACACACGTACCACCCTTACTTAAATAGAATGACTAACATTCTTAATAGACACTGGAGCATCCTTTGTCGATCCTATCCCAACATTGAGGAGTTCCAGGCACCTTTTTTTTTTTACCATGCACCAGATGACCCAAAAATCTTAAAGATTGGCTGGTCAGAACAGACACTGGCTCCAGCCGTGGGGTCTTGCATCAACGTCTGTTAGGGACAGCCGGACAGGGCACATTTCCCTACCTACATTGTGCCCAATGCTCTAATGTGATGAAAGGGGACAAGATCCACCATCCACAAACAGGCGAAAGACTACAGATTTATTTATTTATATTATGCACTTATATAGTGCTATTATATTTCTCAGTGCTTTACAGACATTAACATCCAACTGTCCCTAATGGGGCTCACAATCTAAGGTCCCTACAAAGTCTGGAACCAACGGGTCTTAATAGAGAGTATGAACCGTCAGCTTTCATTTGATCACTATTTGTTGATTGAACATTTGTTACATACCACCAAATCATTGAGATACTAATGCTTTGTCTTCTTTCTTTCCAGATACATTAGGAACCGGACCCCCACCTCGTTTGCTGTTTTCGATGTATCCTTTAATACATCACCACATTCTTGTCTTATTATCCCTTTTGATTTTGTAGATCTTCCAAAGATGTATTCTCTATGCTATTCTTTCCTTCCCCTTTCTTCTATTCTTTTCCCTAGTTCTATAATCTTAGCCACCATTAACATACTTCTATTACAGCACTTCATGTGACCTTTATATATTTATAATACACACTTCACTTATGGCTTATGTATTCTCCTCCCATACACGCAATGCAGATCTGCGATGTGTTCCACAGTGGAACACATCGCTCCCTCTCTACTCACTTCCGGTTGCGTTCCACAGTGGAATGCATCGGAACCCTCAGCCCTATTTAGTGGGGAATATAGATTTTCATTTATTCCCACCGGGCAAAATAGTTCTTTAGATACTTAACCCCTTCCCGCATTTTCACGTACATGTGGGAATGTGGTTGCCTTACTGCATTCCCACGTGCATGTGCGTGATGGGATCGGGCGTGTGCAGGAGCTGACTGACATTAGCGATGTGCTGACATTAGCGATGTGCTAATGTCGGCTAAACCTAACTAGCCTATTCCTACTTTTATCTAATGTCAGCTAGCTTAATAGGGTTAAATCTGGTGACAGAATCCCTTTAATGGTCTACCTTTATTAGTCTGATAGGGTTGAAACTAGGCGAGGCAGAGTAAACAGCCTGAAGATAACATACTTCATAGGGAAAGTTCCAATTATTATAGGAAATCTTTCCACATCATAAGTAGATAAAAAGAAGCAAAAGCTTTATTACTGGTAAAGAGCAACTCACTCAAATTTGCTCCAGTGTTTTTTTTTTATTATAACTGAAAAAAGGCCATAGAAATCAGTTGTGTTTTTTTTCCATACTGCATGACTTTTCTCTGGGCATTTTTTCCCCTGAGTGAAGGAGATGGAAAAATGCCTGAAAGAAAATACAATTGCTTTTATAGGATACAAAAATGCCAGAAACAGAAAAATAACCACTAATTAAGGCCTCTTTCACATGACCGTTTTTTTTCCCCGTTTGCGGGACTTTATTTTGCGTTCCATATACGGTCTGTATGCAGGAATTATTTATTTCAATGGTTCGGCTAAAAAAACGGAATGTACTCCATATGCCTTCCGTTTCCGAATTTCCATTTTTCCTCTCCATTGAAAGATAGAACATGTCCTATTATTGCCTGCAAATCACGTTCCGTGTCTCCATTCAAGTTAATGGGTCCGCAAAAAAAACTGAACACATACGGAATGTACTCCGTATGTCCTCCGTATCCGTTCCGTTTTTGCGGAACCATCCATTGAAAATGTTATGCCCAGCCCAATTTTTTCTATGTTTAATACTGTATACTGTATATAGCATACGTAAAAAACTGAACTGAAACGGAAGCACAGCGGAAACAAAAAAACTGAACAATGGATCCTTGAAAAACGTATCGTAAAATACTGAAAAAGCCATATGGTCGTGTGAAAAAGGCCTAATTGCAGAAAGCACCAATAGCAAAATGTCAGACTTTTTGCTAGCATCTGGAGCTGGTATTTTTCAGCGATGGCTTTTTTTATGTGGTGCGGCCAGAATATGGCAGATTGCGGACCCATTCAAGTGAATGGTCCACATCTGCAAACAGCAGCCACGTGGCCAGTGCCCGTGCATTGCAGACCGTTCACATTCGGGTGCATGAGCCCTAAAGGTGCTTTGACATGTATTTTTTTAGTAGCCCTTTTCAGTACTTTTGCGTTTTTTTTTTTTTTTGCTGTGTTTTAGAACTAGTGTTTTTTTCAGCATTTGTAGCATTTTGCAGATGTTATATGAAATATGAAATGCAAGCAACACAAGTGTATTTTTTGCTGTGGGTATTTTTATTCACTAGGCAGTCAGAAAGAATGTTCTTATTCTTTCTGCCTGCTTTAAAGGGAACCTGTCACTGGGATTTTGGGTATAGAGCTGAGGACATGGGTTGCTAGATAGCCACTAGCACATCCGCAATACCCAGTCCCCATAGCTCTGTGTGCTTTTATTGTGTAAAAAATATACACTCTCCCTGACTCATCTCACGTACAGGACTCATCTCAGGTTAATTTGCATATGTATCAAATCGGTTTTTTTACACAATTAAAGCACACAGAGCTATGGGGACTGGGTATTGCGGATGTGCTAGAGGCGATCTAGCAACCCATGTCCTCAGCTCTTTACACAAAATCGCGGTGACAGGTTCTCTTTAAGGCTACTTTCAAATCTGCGTTTTCAAGTTTGGTTTTGAAATCCCAGCAGAGGATCTCAAAACCGGAATTAAATAGTTCAGTTTTGTCCCCATTCATTGTCAAAGGGGACAAAACTGATCAGGATGCATAACTATCCATCTATTTCTTTTTGTTGCATTTTGGTGCTGGACACAAAACCACTGCAAGCTGTGGTTTTGTGTCCGGTTTGTGAAACAAAACAAACTGGACCTGATATAAAAATCTATGTAAGTCAATGGTTTTCAGCGGAAAAACTAACAAAAATAACCCTGATCTGGCGCCCATTGACTTACAATGATCTTCATAGCGGATCTAGTTTGTCCAGTTTTGATTTAATACAACCTGATCCAGCCGAAACAGATGCATCCGGATGTATTAAATGGCACGGATCCATTTAATTCTGGTTTTGAGATCCTCTGCCGGATCTTAAAACAGGAATTATCAACGCAGATGTGAAAGTAGCCTTAGAAAATGCAGCAAGTTGGAGGTCTGGTCATTTTTCAGGCTTTTCTTTACATCTCTTTCACTATAGGAAAAAAGCCAGGCAAAAAACACATTTTTCATAGCCATTTTTAAAAAAACGCCACTGAACACAGCTGGTGCCCCAAAAACTGTGTGACCTTTTTCTGGCATTTTTTTACTGGTAAAAAAATACCAAAGCAAAATTCATGTGTAGTTTTATTCCGGCCGCCTCTCGGCATGTTTTCCATGCTGCTGCCGGAACTCCGGCCCGCCCCCATTATAGTCAATGGGGCCGGAGCCGACCTCCGGCGGCACACGTACACTAGCGGCAGCATGGATCCGGCAGGCTGTTTACCCGCCGGAACAGGCTGCCGGAGAAGGTTGCCACTAGTGTGAAACTAGCCTAACACTGTAAAATATGCACAGTAGAAAATGGCCTTCAAATCCCGGACAAACGCTACATTGTGGATTCACTTTTTACATTGCAAGATGCAAAATATCCTGAAGAAATCGGCTATGTGTAGTGCATCCTGGGATCTGAAAATGTGCAGCAGGAAATGAAATCAATGAGGATTTTTCTGCAGCTTGCAAATGGGTTTGCAAAATCTTATTCACCTACACCAGGGGTAGGCAACCTCCGGCACTCCAGCTGTTGTGAAGCTACAACTCCCAGCATGCATACTTCCTCTGCCCTTCTAAGAACTCACTTAGAAAAGAATGGAGCATGCTGGGAATTGTAGTTTCACAACAACTGGAGTGCCGAAGGTTGCTGATCCCTGACCCACACCAACAATCTTCTAGCCATATTTTTTTTTTCTACCTACCAATTTGGAAGGGCTCCATTTCAGACATCATATAGTAAGTACATGACAATCTCTTTCTAGCAAAGCTAGAACCAGCCCTGGACCTCACATGGATCCAGAGATCTCCCCATTCATTGCTCTGCTGGCAGCTCAGGGAGTGTCTTTTCTGCTGCAGCTCTCTCCTTATCACAGCTCAGGAGGCAGCTGAAGGATGAAACTGAGCATGTGCGGCCATCTAAGTGAGCAGGACAAATAAATAGCAAAAAATAAACAGCAAGTGGCGCTATACAGATACATTTTATTGAATAACGCAGTGGCTATACAAATTTTTTTATTACATGTAATTACAAAAGTATTTAGATCCAAGGGCTGGTTTGCAAAACTGTATAATATTTTTTGCGGTACAACCCCTTTAAGCCTCTAGGCTCTTTGATACCATTCTAATCCCTGATAAGTAAAGTCCTATGGTATCAAATTGACCGTCTATGGTCATGTTTTAAAATTGTATTACTTGCAAATCAAATAATTGTGCCATGAATCAGAGGAGAGAAGATCTTTTAAAACTTGATTTGTCGACATATCTCAGATAAGCAAATGTAACCCCTGTACAGGAAAATGGATGTTGAAAGAAATCAGTATTAAAAATACTTCGGCCTTCAATGTCTTACACATGGAATATGTGGCTCCATAATAGGTAAATTGCCAGTTGGCTAAACACCAACAAAGCAGATTTTCACAGATTTTCTTGTCTCTATATCACTGAAGGCTTATATGCAAAAGTATGTTTACTTATAGTGTTCCTGTGCCTTGGCCTGATTCCTTAGATACGTGATACAATTAGTCATTTGGAAGTAAAAATAAAAATGCTAATGTATTTCAAATCAAATGTTCTTAACATTTCATTCCAGATAATTTTGGTGTCACAGACTTGGTCATATTGTATGAAAAGCCATTGTTTCTATGGACACCTGTAGTACGTTATCCATCTCCTATTCCATTTATAATGAGATCCATAATACTGCGCCATATTGTACTTGGAACTAAAAATGTTTGAGTAAAAATGTTTGATAAGCCAGTTGACTTACAATGGGACCATCAGGGTTTCTGTTGAAGTTACCATGATTTTGATGCAGAATTTCTGATGGAACTTCTGCACACGGCTCCCAGGAGGAGGTGCAGGGAGTGGAGATGATGGGAGTGGTGATTGATGCAATGAGGATGAGTGTAGTACATAACTTTTACTTGTTCATGTTAAAAGACTAGAGACATAATAGCTACCTATAGGGTTAAAAACACCGTACCCCATGAGGTTTGCTGTGTATAAGGGGTCACTAAAGTGTGTGATTTGGCGGGAGTGCACTAACACCGCTCAGTCACACAACATCATCCCAGCTGTATAAACAGGTACAAACTGGCCACTGTGTCTGGGGTATGGATACCAAGGTTAGATAAGCCTTATGGCAACGTGTTTTGTTCCATCAGGCTTACAAATCACTGCAAGAGTTCATTAGGGTCAGCAACTTAAAACCTAGATTCCGCCCCCCAACATGTTTCGCCAGCTATTCTGGCTTCATCAGGGGTATTAGGCAGACTTGAATATCTCACGCTGGTGGAGGGATTTAACCTCTCATCTCTCACTTCCTGTGGGGAGAAGCACCAATCCACAAGATGTTTGGATCGAACTAGTTAATTCTAACCTATCATTGCAATTGTTTTGGAGGTATTACTATGTATTTTTTTTCAAATTTTTGGTAAATTTGGCATTTTTTTAATAAATAAAAATGACTTTTTTTTACTTCATTTTACCAGTGTCATGAAGTACAATATGTGACGAAAAACCAATCTCAGAATGGCCTGGATAAGTCAAAGCGTTTTAAAGTTATCAGCACTTAAAGTGACATTGGTCAGATTTGCAAAAAATGGCCTGGTCCTTAAGGTGAAATAAGGTCCTTAAGGAGTTAAAATGGTAAAAGCAGGTGACAGATTCCCTTTAAATGTCCCTCTTTTTGATCTGAAGTATAGATTTTCATTATTACATTTACAATACTCACCCAGAAATTGTTTCTCTGGTTCCTCTCTGTGTATTAGAACCGTCTTGTACAGTATATTACTTCATTATTTAATGCATGTCGAGATTTTAGAAATTTCTATATTCAGATTTTTTTAGCGCAATTTTGTAAAATAAAACTATTGAAGTGTATAAATATGCAGGAAAAATTAAGCATTTACACAAGGAACCGTAAGTGTCCCTTTTTGATCGTCCAAAAAGTTGGGAGGTATGCTTAAACGGGTAGAGGAAGTTAATACAACTCACTTACTGTGTTATGCATTGTTGTTATACATATTGCTTCCTTTGGTGGCTGGATTCATTTTTCTATCACATTATACACTGTACGTTTCTTTGGTTACGACCACCCTGCAATCCAGGAAGGGTGGCCCTACTCGCACACTCTAAGAAAAAGCACCAGCCTATGCATGCTCCTATGGAGCAGTGTATAATGTGATGGAAAAATGAATCCAGCCAGTAAAGGAAGCAATATGGACAATGACAATACATTAGTAAGTGCCTTGTATTAACTTTCTCTACATGATAAATGCCACTTGCTAAAGTGAGACAACCCCTTTAAGGTCCTTTTTAGGGTACAGGCACATGTTTAGGTGTTATTATATGGTTTTTTAAGCCAAATTCAGAAGTGGATTCAAAATAGGAGGCAAAGTTGTATCTGTCCTTTCTACTTTCTGTCCTTTTATGATGCACTCCTGATTTTGGCTTCAAAGACTTGAACTTTGGACATTTGTTGACATTTGCTCTTATTGCTACTATGCAAAACCATCAACTTCCTACTTTATTGCACTTTGAAGGGTTAACTTGCACTGTGATTTATGCTGTTGTGTGCACTTATACTGTTTAATATTGTTGAACTGCAGTTATATGTTAATTGGAATATATCCTAGTATTACAGTATAGCTGTACTGCGGAACGGGTTATTGCACAACCAGCTAATACTGAGAAACTTTATGGGGGTCATTTATTAAAGCGTGTCTGGTGTAAAATTGATATGCACTGGTATTTTTACACCAAGTATGACAGATGAGTGGGATGGGGACAGTGTGGGGGCATGTCAGGGGCCATGTCTTGGCTAGAACTCTGACCCAGGAATATTTACTACTTTTTCGCCTGGAAACAGGCGGAAAAAGTAGATGAAAAACTACAGGCACACGGACTGCCATCTATGCCCCTAATTTATGATGAGACACATGCCTTGTCAGAAAATTAGCTTTGTACTACAACAGCGCAGGGTGGACAACTAAGACCAGTGTAAAGTCATCTTAGTAAATGACTCCCTAAGACTTTCCACCTATGCAAAGTTTTGGAGGGAAAAACTAGACGAGCTGACCTTCTGACTGTCTGGTTTAGCTTTGTTGTTAATGTCTGAAGACTTGGGGTATTCCGGTTGTTAGAAGTTATCCCCTATCCATATTCACAGGATAGGGGATGCCTACTGATAGAACCCTCACTGATCACGAGAACGGGGGACCTGCACCCCTGCAACTCCCTGAAATGAACTGAGTGGCCGGTCGGGCATGCAGGCGGCCGCTCCGTTTATTTCTATGGGAATTCCAGAGATAGCCTAGCGCTGTACTCGGCTATCTCTGGAGCTCCCAGAGAAATGAATAAAGAGGCCACACAAGACCGGCTATTCCATTCATTTCAGGGGGGCTGCAGGGGATATGGGGCCTCCATTCTCGTGATCGGTGGGGGTCCCACCGATCTGATAGTTATCCCCAATCCTGTGGATAGGGAATATATTCTAACAACAAGAATACCGCTTTTAAGCCTGGAAAAACTGCTTAGTCATTCCCATATTCTTGCATCTAAACTCTATACAAGTCTATGACAGAAAAAAATTGTAACATTATTTCTATTTAGGCTGTGCCTCTCCACTCCAGCCCTCCCACTAAAAGGTTCTAGTTCAGCCAGAAACTGTATATTATAAGAGAAGTCAGAGCCTCTAGTTGTCTGCAAGTATGGGTTAAGGTTTAGTAGGTGAGACTCTGCCAGACTACATCAGCGACTTGAAGAAGAAGCTGAGATGGGGAAACTCAGATTCTGGGTCACCAGCTTTGTGACCAGGGAGCCAGCCAGATGACTGAGCCTAGGCCACCAAACTTTTACCAGGGAGCCAGCCTTCTGAGAGAGAGGGGACAGCTAGCTTAGGACTTTCCTCAGCAACAAACCTTCTTCTGCCAGGGAGGTGTCACGATGGGGAGTGGGGGAAACTCCCCACCGTACAATTTGCTGTAAAAAGGGCAGCAACTAGGTCTGGATGCCAGGATAAGGGAGAAGGATACCTCCTAATGCTTCCCTAACCCTCACCCTGACTCCAACCATATGAGCGGACCTGAATGGTAGGACAGCTCATACCCAGGAACCTAGGACCCTGAGTCGCCCTGATAAACCCTCAAGATAGGGAAAGGGCTGAGACGATCTGTTCATCCCAGACATGGATAAACAGGAGTCTTACCTGGCCTAGATGCAGCGAAAGGCAGGCAGTGCACAGCTACTGCATCGCCAGGTAAGAGCCCAGAAATAACTTGCACTTACCTGCCGCAGCAACAACGAAGAGCGGACCCCCAAGCAGACAGGATGCATGGCGGCCCCAGCAGAACTGCACACTGACTTTTGATTCCCCCTCCGGGGAACCCTGACATCCCCTTTCATAGGTACAACAGACACAAGAAATGTTTAGCAACCATGCTGGATACAACACCAAACATACCAGACATGGAACACCAAACTAGACATTACAACACGCCCATAACATAAACCCACACCAAACAAACAGAACTGTAAGGAAGGGTACAGAACAGAGGGAACAAAGGGGAGACATCATGGTGACATCGATGTCCAACAACCTCACACTGTACAGAAGACATATCTAGGACAGGAGCAACTTCAGCACACACCACGGCTGAAGGACAACAGACTTCAGTCTGGAAACCACAGGCAATATGAACACCAAGTGGCCACACGCAAACAGGTAGTTAACCCCTCCAGCACCATATAGGAAAGGACCCAGGGGAAATGAGGAGGCACCAACATGCTGCAACAAGCATGCACGGCTAACGTGTCATGGCAAACAACACCGCCCATGACACTCCCACCCCTCAAAGCCCTCTCATACTGAAAAGGGGGAGCTAGGTGAAACCCAAAAACATCGTCAGTGCCAACAAATCACCCATAACTGCCGCCAGAATGCCCGAACCACCAACAAGAAAACGGGCCAGCCAACATGCAGCAAGGAGTGACCGCACTGAACACTGCGATTAGACTCAGACCCAGTTCAGACACAAGGTCGCTGACATCGAACATCCCCGAACCAGCATACAGTACCAGTACTACAGGAATGCAGCCAGCACAAACAAAGTCTTAGGAAGGCATTTACTAAGATGACTTTTTACACTGGTCTTAGTTGTCCACCCTGCGCTGTTGTAGTATAAAGAGTCAAAAACCACTGAGATATGGACGAGGGGGCATTCAAACGCGAGTAACGGTCCACACCAAACTGCAACCACCGTCACAGAGAACTGCACTGTTAACAGAATCCCCCTTTCATCATCCCCTCGGAGGACAAGCATGTACACCAGTGAACATCAGGCAAAACATGCTGACGCCCTCTTCCGAAGGCCGAGACAGAAAATGGGGACAAACGGAGTGGCCTTAGTTGAACATACCGTCACGGTGGGGAGTGGGGGAAACTCCCCACCGTACAATGTGCGGTAAACAGGGCAGCAACTAGGCCTGGATGCCAGGATGAAGGAGCAGGACACCTCCTGATGCTTCCCTAACCCTTGCCCTGACTCCTACCCGTATGAGCGGACCTGGATAGTAGGATGGCTCATACCCAGGAACCTAGGACCCTGAGTCTCCCTGATAATCCTTTAAGATAGAGAAAGGGCTGAGACGACCTGTTCATCCCAGACACAGATGAACAGGAGTCTCATCCAGCCTAGAAGCAGGGAAAGGCAGGCAGTGCACAGCTACTGCATCGGCAGGTAAGAGCCCAGAAACAACTCGCACTTACCTGCCGCAGCAACTACGAAGAGTGGACCCCCATGTGGACAGGATGCATGGTAGCCCCAGCAGAGCTGCACGCTGACTTGTGATTCCCCCTCCGGGGATCCCTGACACCCCCTTCCGGAGGGGGGAAATGTCTGGCAACCATGCTGGATACAACACCAAACATAGCCATGGAACACCAAACTAGACATTACAACACACCCATAACATAAACCCACACCAAACAAGGAGAAATGTAAGGAAGGGTACAGAACAGAGGGAACAAAGGGGAGACATAATGGTGACATCGATGTCCAAATAGGTGGCCCTCACACTGGACAGAAGACATATCCAGGACAGGAGCAACTCCAGCACACACCACAGCTGGAGGACAACAAACCCCAGCCTGGAAGCCACAGGTAATATGAACACCAAGTGGCAACACCCATACAGGTAGTTAACCCCTCCAGCACCAGACAGGAAAGGACCCAGGAGAAATGAGGAGGCACCAACATGCTACAACAACACGTTGCCAATGCAACAAGCATGCACGGCTAACATGTCACGGCGAACAACACTGCCTGTGACACAGCCGTGACAGGAGGAGACTGCAGAAGCCAGCCCAGTGCCATGCCTGAATTGTTTTGCACTTGAATTCCTCCAGTAAAAGGCACACTGGTTTTCTGCAGACCCGACTCTCTGGAATTATTTCCAATTGGGGTGCACCACACCTTACTACCCCTTTCGAAGAGCAGCAACACGTGATGACAGTGTCTGGGGGACCCAGAGTAGCCTTGGGGCCAACCCAAACACGGCCACTGCAAACTGCATAAAAAAAACAGAACTTGTGGCAGTACCCTTATATGGACTGATTTAGTAGGCAATTTTTGGGATCAACAGAAAGATGAGAGCTCAATTTCATGTAGCAATCATCCCCTTTGTATGGAGGCAAGCAGTCGTTACAACATGAATGTGTTTATCGTGTAAACCCACCTTTGCAGTTGATAATTTCTGCAACAAGTCCTTTCTTTATTCTTGTATTTTCTCCAAATGAAATTTTCTAACCATGTGATCCTATATGACTCCACCTAACCTCTAGGTATACCACTTCTATTATGTCTACATGAAATCAATCTCCCCCTGAGTAGAAACAACTTTGGAAATCATGAGAACATAGTAACTACATTACCCGTACACACTCACGGTTTAGAATGAGAAAATATAATAAACACTCATCAGAACTTCACACTTCACACTTCAGGTTTATCTCATAAGTGAACTGTTCTTTCACCTATATAATAAACTGTCCTTCAAAGTTATGAGCTCACAAACCCTGGGGAAGCAGGGAATGTGAGCTGTTAAGCAGCAAGTGTGTGCACTGACCGTAATCATTGGCAGCAGTCAATGCATTCATCCCAATAAAAGTGAAAATATTTTTAAGTTATTGGGGACCATTTACTAACATTTTTACACCAGTTTCTGGTGAAAAATTGTCGCAAGACCACTTTTTTAAATGCCAGTTCGACTATATTTTTTTGCACAGGTGTATTTACACTGTGAAAATGGCTAGGGAGCCGCAGAGACTGGGCTGGGGCTGGGACTTTGGCTCCGACAAATTTAAAACAGGCATAAAAGAGGAGTAAAAAGTACTTCAATTAGGGCCATTGGTCATAAAATTGGCACATCCTGCAGTACTGCAGTGGGAAACAAAGACCAGCGTAAGTAGACGGTCTTTGTAAATGACCCCCATTATCTTTAGTCTGGGTTTAGGGTTTGGTTACATGGATAACACTGTAGCGGCACTAGCATACAAATTAATGGGGCGGCAGCGTTACTCATATGTGTGCCGTGACTGTGACCTCAGAATTGCAAAAAAATCCAAAAGCACTAAAGCACTGAATTTGTGGTTATTCTGGGGTTGCGTTTGTGGCAAATATGTGAGTCGCAATGCAACCCCATTTATTTCTATGCTAGCACTGTTACAGTGCGATCCCATTGTGATCCTTGAGCATGACAGCTCTCGAGCAACCAAGATCTTAGTGTCGCTGAAACCCTTAGGCTATCCCTTAAAAGCGGATACACTAATAGTTTTTCATGGTCATTGTGCATCTGTAAGTGCATCCATTTTCTGGCCGTATCCATTTTGCATCAGTTTTTAATGGCCGTTGAAAACTGTTGTTAAAAATTGATGTTTTTAATTGGCTTTTTTTTGTTAACCCCCAAATGCCAGGATCCCTGCCAAAACCTTCCATCATCCCTGTACCTCCTAACCACCCAAGGAAACACAAGACACGTTTTCATAAATTAGCAAAAATATGTTTTAAATTTAAAACGAAAACACCAACCCGATGAACACAGACGCACAAACATGGTGGCCAGTAGAGATGAGCGAAATGGTTCTACAGAATCGATTTGTCCAATCAGCAGGGCTGTTAGAATCGATTTGTCCAATCAGCAGGGCTTATGCAAATGAAGAAGACCTGCTGATTGGACAAATCGATTCTGTAGAATCGTTTTGCTCATCTCTACTAGCCAGTAAATATAATTGTTGTATTGAATTACAGATCCAGGAATTTTTTTAAGCAGTTGGTGGACGGAGTTATCTCTAAACTTCCCTCTGTTATCTCTGGGCTACCCTGGTTGTGGTTTTGCTCAGTGAAGGGTGTGCCAGGTCTGGGAATATGCTGCCTTGGTGGGGGGTTGTCCGCAATATCTGGGTGAAACATATGGCCCTGTGGAATGTATCAATGACCTGAATGCATGCCCCTGTAAATACTATGGTGGCATTTTATTGGGTTAACACTGGTGGTCCTGACTAGTGATGGACAAACAACTGCCGGGACGGTACGCGAACACGCTTGGGCGAACGCGATAAAATGTTTGCGAACCGCAAGTTCGCTGCGGGTCCCATTCATTTAAATGGCAGGTGAACCTGAAAAACCTTCAGCTCATATTTACAGCCAAGAAATAATTACTAGAAGTGCACAAATAATCCCACAACATGGGCAGTGACATACCAGATGTATCATTAGAATTTGCAATCTCCATTCATAATTTTTTTTAATGCGAAATATCGGCAAAATATAATTTTCGCGTACGTGCATGCGCACACCAGTTATATTTTTTTTGTCACTGTGTGTAGCACAGGGAATGCAGCAAAACCGCAAACAAATGCTGCAGTACCCAAATGCACTATATAGAAAGTATATTATTGGTATAAACCCCCTGCTTCTATCAGTTTTTTTTTTGGGGGGGGGGCGACTGGTATATCACACCAGTTATAATTATTTTTTCTAATTGCGTTTGTCCCTCTGTGTAGCTGCAGTATCGCTGCAGAACCGCTCACCGCTGCTGCACAATACAAATCCACTATAATATGCTTTCTATGTTAGAAAGTATATTATAAGTGCATTACACCCCTCTGTACTGCACACCTATCAATAGTACACCTATACCAGTCCTTAAACGGACCTGTGTGGACCTATTCGATAACGTTTTTGTCCCTAACAGTCTGTCTCTGCTCCACACAGCAACCTTTCCCTACACTGACAAAAGACTGAATGTAAAATAGTTGCCAGATCGGGTCAATTTTTAGGGTATGGGGTATGTCCATGTGCTGAAACTTTTCAATTGGCTGTCCTGTAGCACCCGATGGATGTGTCATGGATCAAAGTTCTTCACAATGTAAAAGAATATGGCGGGCGTGAATATCGCCATATGTTTGCATGTTCGGCGAATTGCGAACTAGCAAAGTTCGCCACGAACCTACCGCCGGGCGAACCGCAAGGCCATCACTAGTCCTGACTGTGCGTGTGTGGAGCAAGTGAGGTTTCTGGAAAAAGCGTCTCATCCTGCTGTAGTTTTCATACCCTCTGGAGAGCTCTTCTCAACATACTCAAGCATTCGCTCATTGATTTGGGACCTGGTAGTATTCGCATATGCTGAAGGAGGGGGTATACTATAGTGCGCTTACTTTTGAGTGGGAGGAAGTTGGAGACTCTGCTATGTTTCAGATGTTGATGGACTTAATCTTGAAGCCACATCGTAATTATGCAGCTGTCTACCTGGACAATGTAGTTGTTTTCAATTCAGATTGGTGGTAAATGGTGAGAAACGTTGAGTGATGTTCCTAAGCTGAATCTGGAACGTGATGCATATCGTGGAACGTGAGTATTTAACCTGGAGGCGCTAAAATACTATCTACTGGGTAGAAAATTTGTACTGATGACAGACCATGCTCCTCTGGCCTGGATGAAACAAAACTAGGAGAAATATGCAAGACTGACCAGATGGTTCCTCTCTAAAATTCTAATTTGAGATTGGAGCATTAGCCTGTGAAATTACAAAGTAATGTAGATGCATTTTTTATGAGACCCTGCCCCACCAGAGCAACCTCCTCCTGCACCTTCCCTTATCCCCCTCTTCAGCAAGTCAAGAACAGGTAAAAAATTTCATAGTGCTGGCTAACATCTTTTAATGCTCTTTACCATGCAACTCAAAGTCTTCCGAAGTCCTGGTGCTTACTAATGTTCGACCAAAAGCGTCTGTAGGGTATTCCAGGTACGAGCCCCCTACTGTTATTAAATCAATACATTCTGCTGTGCAGTGATGTAACTAGAAATTACTGGGCCCCACATAAAATTTTTGAATGGGGTCCCCCAACAGCAACTTCTTTGCAACCCCCTTCTCCCGTGAAACCCCCACTCCTGTGGCTAGACAAGATCTCTCTCTCAGAAGAGGCCCAGCAGCCACTCCATCCATGGTGGATGTTGCCCAGACCTCTGGACTGAAGAAGAGGGGGGGGGGGGTATGTAACAATGTGTGTGGTAAAGTGCTGGCTTTATATTTCACCCAGAATGCCCAGCTGAGTGATATAAAAGGGAATCCAGAAAGCTATGTTGTCTCAGTAAAGCATATTTTGCTGGGACAGGTTATTTAAGATTTTGTTGTGGGCTGGACTTTTTTTGGACTGGTTCATAGGTTTGGTACTACTCATCCCTTATAATTGCCTTGATCATGCTTAGTCAATCAAACCTGATAAACACATACCTCCCAACATTTTTGGATAGTCAAAGAGGGGCACTTATGGTTCATTGTGTGAAAGATCTATTTTTCCTGCAAATTTATACACTTCAATAGTTTTCTCTTACGACATAGCACAAAAATAATCCAACTATAGAAATTTCTAAAATCCCAACTGCATCAAATAATGGAATAATATACAAGATGGGCTCTAATATACAGAGAGGAGCCAGAGAAACACTTTCTAGGTTAATACTGTGAATGTGATGATGCAAATCTATACCTAAGATCAAAAAGAGGGACATTTAAGGAGCAAAGAGGGACAGAGGGACTTGGGTAAAAAAGAGGGACTGTCCCTCCAAAAAAGGGACACTTGGGAGTTTGGTAAACAATACTAGATAACTACCAATTTTCCAGTAAGTTACATAAAATGAAAAGATACTTTTGGAACGTTAAGACCAGTAACCATAGCAACTGTAAAATAAAATATTCCCCCGAACTTCACAGACAGGAAAACGGATGGAAAAGCTGGCATTTCACAGAAAAATCTCTGATAGTATCTGTTACCTTAAAGGGGCCATGAACAGCCCATGGAGCTAAAACAGAGCTTTGGGGAGTAGGTATGTAGATTTCTTCACAGGTACCGCTGAGCCTCATACACTTACCTTACTGCTGTGGGGTCTTCTCCTCTAGTGCTGACTTAACTTCAGGTTCCTCTTGGCGGTGGTGGCAGTGTCTCACTCTGGTTTGAGTGAGGACCTGTCCTGGAGGTATTCACGGTATGGTTTGCTATATCTTGCAAGACTGCAGCAGCAAGCTCTGATGGACATAGTCAGAGCAGGAAAGAAACCTTTCCTTGCAAAAAATTTGCATATATGGTCCAGCAATATTAGGGAACATAACTGAAAAACAGGGGGCCGCAGGAACATGAAACAAAGTAAGCCATGCTCAGGAAAGCATGGATATTTTAACTTCACTCATCAACATTGAAATTGCAACACCAAGAAGGAAAAGTCATGAAATCATAGAACTCACAGGATAGATAGACATATTAATCATATGCAAATGAAGATATAAAAATGGAAATAGAATATTAAAAACATCTCAATTTATTTAGTATCATGTATGAACACTTACACTCCTTGGCATTCTATCAAGGAGGTTATTATGGTTGTCTGAGGAATGTTCTGTCACGCCGAATGCACTTGGCCATGCAGATCATCAAGATTTGCTGCTGGCAGTTTCCTTTGGAATTGCCGACCAATGACATCCTAGATGTAATCGATTGGAGATAAGTCCAGAGATGCTGTAGGGCACGGTATCACGTTTAGGCCATGCAGGCTGCTTGCAGTAGCGCAAGCAACATGCAGAGTGGCGTTGTTCTGTTGAAAAATGGCTCCTGGTTCACTTTGGAGAAATGGCAGTACCACAGGTTCCACGACCAAATCAATATAATACAGAGCTGCCAGTGTACCTGAAATATGAAACGCAGGACATACTGGCTTTTTTATTCACTAGGTTGCATTTTTTCCTTTCTGGCTTCTTTGATAAGATCCAGCATGCTACAGCTTTTGGGTCCACATTTAACATTAAAATACACAATTTGTGTTCCATAAAAAAATAGCAAACTGCACATTTGCGACTTTTTTAACGGCACTTGCACAGAATTTTTTTCGCACAAGTCCCAGTTCTCCGCCAACCTCGTCACTTCCCCGAAAAAGGGAAGGGGGCTTGGCTTGAGGCCCCACCACATTTATCATCTTCTACGCCAATTTTTTTGCATGGAAGAACACTGAAATCTACACCATCCAGTTCAGTAGCATGGACTGCTGGATGCTGCGCCTAATTTATGACAAGGGATATGCATCGTCATAAATAATATGCAGCATCCATCAATCGCCTGATTATCATAGCCCAGTGTAGACCACTGGGCTAGGAGAAATCTGCCCTGAAGTGTTTATTCACCTTTTGTATAGGGGAAAAATGGCAAGAAGACGGGCAAACACATGGCTTGCATAAAATGGCCAAAAAATGCCAGAAAACACAGAGGAAAAAATTAAGCTAGCCCAAAAAAATCTGCATTGGGTTATTCTGGCATTTTTACAACCCGTCCAAACAAAACACCAGACCAAATTTTTCCGTGTAAGGGTGGGTTCACATCACGTTTTTTCCCATCCGTTTAACGTATACAAAAAACATATATGTTAACGGATGCCTCAGACTGACGCCGTACAGTGTTATCCGTTATGCGTTTTTTTTTACTAGACTCTGCAGGATAGATGAACGTGGTGTGCTGCATTTTTGTATCCTTTTTTTTCCTAACGTGTACGTGAAACGGAGGCTTAAACGTGATGTGAACCCACCCTAAGGAGTCAGACCCTTGTTCCAATCCGCAGCCATGACTAGAAGTAAAAAATGAAGAGGGTAGCTGAGGATATCAGGATTAGGCTGCTCAGTGTATTAATATTTGTGACTATAATTCAGATGACCTACAACCTAATATTTCAGTGGTGACTTCTTCTATTAATAATGATTTGCTTGTCATCTTCCCTGGGCACACACTGCCGACAGATTACTCACATCTCATTTCTTCATTGTTAAAACATATAACACACGAGTGATGTCTCTGAGAGGAGTGATTTCTGCTTTAAAAACCTGAGAAAGCTGCTGGGATACCTTCCAAGTGCCAAATAAAGCGTCCAGGAACACTCCGACTGACTTAGTAAAACAGCTGCTGACTGTCTATGAACAGTTATTGTTTCCACAGCTGGTTGGCTGCACATTGAACATCCAGCCTGATGCACTTCATCTGGTTTGTGATGTCACCGAGATTCCCATTCGTGAAAACGCTGTCTTTGTTAAAGTATTCCTTTGGGTGCAGTTGCAGTTTTATCAGCACTTGATGGCTCTTCATTACTCTATAGCAAGAAGCGCTAAACAGAGAAATCACAACGTGTCGATCACAAAATATATTCTCATGCATAAGTAACCATCTGCAGATCCAGAGAATAAACTATAAAATCTGATCACCAGTGAGAGTTGGACACAGAGGAGAAAGTATTTAGTAGTAAAATTAAAATATGTCATGTGCTTGCCTGGCCACGATCCGGCAGTGTCTGTCTCTCTGCCCAGCAGCGGATTCTCCAGTCCTCGGGAGACTATGACCGTCATGGGCGCCAGTCTCATGGCCATTGGAGGCAATAATGTTAAGGTCCTGTCTGATGGATGCCACCTTGTCATTGGTAAATGGGACATTTTCTTGATCAAAAATATGCGCAAAAAGAGCTTCTAATTTCCATATAGTAAATATAGCAGTAATGCAGTTTACAGTTATTCTTGTTTTTAATGTTTGCATGTGTCTTTGTGCAAGCAGTGTGCTGCTACTTGTAGTCCTTGTTTGTTTCTGCATTGCAGCCATAATAGTGTGCATCGAATTCCCTTTATATATAATTTGTAGGTGCTGGTTTAACTCTTTTTCTTTTTTTGGAAGGTTGCCATGCTGACCAGTCAAGGACTGGCTGGTTGGACTATTAAAGAGACAGGATGCTGAGCCAATCACACCTCTGACCCTGAATCAGAGGGCTTGGTCAGTGCCTATGATTTTTGTATGTGTCCTGGCTCTTTTGGTCCTACTGTGCTTAGTGCTCCATGTACCGACTGACTAAGCCTTGTCTACTGATTTGGCTTCTAATGAGTTTCCTGGTTTTGACTCTAGCTAGCTGACTCCTTTTCTGTTTTGCTGGTTGGCCAAGCTATCTGTAAGCTTGAACTTATTTTCTGTCACCTTATTTCACAGACGTAATCTGGGAACCTAGCGGCCAAGTCCATCCAGCCTTGCAGTGTGCTCTAGTGAACACCCAAGGGTATGCTTAGTTTCTACAAACCCAGGTGATGAAAATAACAGTTTTGAGTTTGCTAGCTGTGGTTTTTGATGATAACCTCTATGGTTTACCTTACAAAAAATGTCCTTCCTGGTGCCAGCCTTTTCCCCCCTGAAAAGGCATCACTTGAAGCTAGATACAAACTCTGTTAATGCACCCCCCACCCAACCTAACTTTAAGGGTCCATTCACACGTCCGTTTTTTCTTTCCTGATCTGTTCCGTTTTTTCAGGAACAGATCTGGACCAGATCTGGACCCATTCATTTTCAATGGGTCCTGAAAAAAATCTGACATTGTGCTGTCCGTTTTTTTTCAGGACCCATTGAAAATAAATGGGTCCAGATCTGGTCCAGATCTGTTCCTGAAAAAACGGAACAGATCAGGAAAGAAAAAACGGACGTGTGAATGGACCCTAATACTGGTGTTTTCTTATGTGACAGAAATATGTGGAAAAGTAAGTACAAACAGGACAGTGGGGAAATGTAAAAGTCTAAAAATGTATTAAAAACAATCAATCTACAAGTTTCAGGGATGGTCCACTCCTTCCTTGTGCAAGAATGAGGGGATGGACCATCCCTGAACTAGGCCGCACATTTGCTTTTAATAAATTTTAGGTTTTTATATTAACAGCACCCCACTATCCTGTTTTTACACTTCCACATATTTCCGATACCATTGGGATCTTGCGAGAAGCCCTACGGGGGGGACCAGCAGCCATTGCCATCAGAGTGCAGATACAGTTACATCCAAATTGTGCCTGGAATCGCGCAACTCCTTCTGGTGAACATATTTCCACACCATACCTGAGTGAGACAGAATCTGGAGGTTTTTCCACTAGTCATATTGAATGTGACATTTGACGTAAGCTCACATGCTGAGCTCACGCTATACATGCTAGTGCTGGCAGTAACTGGGAACAGAGGGGACTCCAATCCTGGTCATTTAACTCCTCAGATGCTGCAGTCAATAGTGGCTGCATCATCTGTGGAGTTAGAAAGAGGGAGGGGGCTCCCTCTGCTCTCCAATGGACCCCTGAGCTAAAATCATGGGGCACTAATCGGTTCTTACAGCCTGGGGCCTTGTGAAGGTTTACAGCGCTGTCATAGCATGCTGTCTGCGAAGCTAAGCCTGAGGCACGGCCTGACAGGCAGCCTGTGAAAATCCCATTGACTGCAATAGTATTCTAGTCCAGTCTGTGGAACAAACCACCAGAAGATTGCATGTCAAGGTAACTAAAAAGTACAGTATAAAAAATGTTTTAAAAAATATAAAAATCCTTTACCATTTTACTCATAAAAATAAATATGTAAAAAAACAAACATAATTGCTATTACCGCATCCGAAAATATCCGAACTATTAAAATATTACAATATTTATTCTTGTCTGGTGATTGTCGCAATGAAAAAAAATAAAACATTTCTAGGTTTATTTTGTCACATTGCTCCCCCCTTTGTCACTGTAGCGCTGCTCGCTTTGACTTCAGTGGGAACCCACCACTACATAGTAGACGTTGGGTGTCAGACCTCCACCCATCAGCTAGTAATGGCTTATTCTCAGGATAGGCCACTTAATAAAACATGGACAACCTCTTTAATAGAATTTTACATATTATACAAATCTATTATAAATCTACATTACGTTATTGGGGGAACCATGGGGGCCAAAGGACATCAAACACATCTCTGGTATCAGTGTGCGTGCCGTGTGCCTTTTAAGGGACACCCTTCACCTGACCACTTGTCCACCTCTCATATTAAACAATATGTATTTTAGATGCCACTGCATTAGACCACTGAGGCCAGTGATTAGCTGCAGCAGCCATTCGGGCATACAAGCATGTCATAGCTACAGCCAATTAAACAGAGACCATGGGGAAGCAAAGCTGGAATGGTGATGAAAGAAACAGTAACGGTATGTCCACATGGTGCGGTTGTGACGAGGACGTGCTTTGGGCTGCAGCTGGCTCTTGTTAACTAATGAAGACCACGCTGCTTAGTCAGTCTGCATTGTTAATAGCTGCGTGGTATTAATGGTGCAGCTGCGGTGAAACCTTGATACAACTGCGCAGTGTGGTCATTCCCTAATTGTTTTATCAACTACCCCACCCCTTGGGCAGTTTTTTCCCTAACTCATACAACTCCTTTAATATTGTAACTATACATTTAGATACAGGTTCTACACCAAACCCTTCACTTCTATAACCAACAAAAGTGTAAGGGCATAGCGCCAGGTCAGACAGGATCTGTTGCAGAGGCTGGTGCATCAATTGTATGATGTGCGGAGCTGCGCTTAGACTAATGCATCTCCCTCAATGCAAGCTTGGAAATCCAATCTTACCATAAATATAAAAATGCTGAATGATATAAACCAAACAGCCGGGAAGTAACAAAGACTCTACAATTGGGGGTATAATATGGGGCGATGGCTGATCATGGAATACAAAGTCGAGTGAAGCCTAGTGTTGAGTGTGAATATTCGAATAACAAATTTTTATCGCTAATATCGCCACTTCGAGAATTTGCGAATATTTAGAATATAGTGCTATACATTCGTTATATCGAATATTCTGCATTTTATTCCATCTGGACACGATTCCTCTCTGCTTCTTGCTTGTGGGCCAATGAGAAGGAAGCAATGTCAAATTCACAACAATCAGTAATCTGTAGTCAGACCTGCTAAAATGTGAAGCTGCAAAAAATATTCTAATCACTGCCGATTAGCGCAATCGCGAATATATTGGAGCACTTGACTCTATCTGCATCTAAAGCTATTGTAATGTTCTGCCATGCCAACAATTTTCTCCAATCTCAGGAATCTTCTAGCAGCTTGAAAAATGTAGCCAAAGTGAACCACGCCTGTATCTCGCGTTACGAATTCGCATTACGCGATTTTTACATTGCCGATCTTTCACATTCAATAAAATAATCTCGAATTCTCTAATATTCTACAAAATATTTGTGAAATATCGCAAATTTGAATATAGCCCCTGCCGCTTATCACTAGTGAAGCCCCCAACAACCGGGAGTCCCTCTTTATTATGGGATCTCAGCTCAGGCTAATGGGTTGGGGGAGCAAGTGGCAGATCCCTGTCTGTGCCATCCACATGGGCATAAGGAATCCGAGCACACCGTGCTGTGAGGGATATGTTTGCTTTACAAGAAATAAACACAATTGTCCCTCCCCACATACGGAATGTCTGTCACAGCACCGAGTCAGCACATTTACCCAAATTCTGTAATTTTCACTGACACAGAATCATGGGGGAAGCAAATACCTCCTTTGCTGTCTTTTTGGGTGAATTAGAAAAGAGTCAAAAGTATAGCTGCTGGGACGATATAGGAGGCTTTGTTTACTCTGTCTTTGGAGGGCAATAGATCCATAGATATCTTTTTAGTTGACGTATGCCAAAAGTGCGTCCCGACAAGGCACATGACAAGGCAGTACATATTATATCTGTATCGAAAAGTTTAGACAACTATTCTTTACAATAAAAAAAAGTAATTTAATAAAAAGTCAACTTGCAGATTTGATGTCCTCATAGAAGCAATGATGTTACATAGCAAGCTTTACAGAAAACTCTGGTTCCTTCATATCACAGTCTGAACAAACAGCAATATTTATATACAAAAACCCCCAGTGACATAGTGTAATGAATGGACATTTGTAAAATAACAGAATATGGCAACAACAAAAAAATCAAGAGAATGAGTTCTTAAAAGGCTTATCATCAGGGGAGTGCATTAAAATCATTGGGCCCCATAGCAAGAATCTGATTGGGCCCCCATGTCCGGAGGCACCAGGTTTGACACTACCGTGATTTCCATATAACAGGGCAGAACAGCGAATGTCACCAGTGCAGATGTGAACAAAGCCTAATATAGACCTCAGCTGCTGCAGAACATCATAATAGTTTTAAGATAACTACAAGTCTCATCATGACCAGATTAGGCCTGCTTCACACTGCCAGCGGTAGTCCAGGCAAGCTTTTACGGCAGAGAACAGCCTTCTGGAGCTCTCTGGGTGAAATGAGGCAGCGGGTATTCCAGAAACCTACAGAAATCCCAGATCCAGAGAGCTCCAGCAGGTTGTTCTCTGCCGGCACAGCCTCGTGGAACTACTGCCGGCAGGTCTTATTGCTGAAAATTAGTGGGCAATACACGGAGGCTGTTACTATGGAACATACGTTGACATTACAGGAAAAGGGTATAAGAGGAGAGAACTAGAACCCCCAGCATTACCAGACTGTTATTATACAGCAACAGTGGATATTATAAGAGGAGAGAACTACAACCCCCTGCATTGCCAGACTGTTATACAGCATCAGTGCATATTATAAGAGGAGAGAACTACAACTCCCAGCATGTCTAGATTGCTATTGTAGGGAATCAGTGAACATTACATGGACTAGCCTCTCTAGCATTGAGATTGATGCAAGGGAGGCTCATCCCCGTCACCGCCTGCTACTGGCTAATCTCCCCTCCCCCTAATGTTTTCATCTGCGCGACGGGGAAATGCAGCGGTGGCCGTACCGGCATCAGAAGCAACGCGGGTGCCAAGGAGCGAGGTAAGTACAACCTATGTGAGGGGCCCGGGCATATGAGGGCGCATTACAGATCTTGGATAACCGATTTAATGGACTTGTATTCTGGTGGCAGTGAAGTAGCAGTGCTGAGGACATAGCATACACAGCTTCCATGAAAGAAGCAATAATAAGGCTGATGGCATTATCAGATTGTAAGCTTGACTATTATCATGTTTTCCCAGCATGTTGTTTTCTCCAAGAACTGACATGAAAAGCGTAAGATGCACAATCTGGCTTTGTTATGCTTCATCTGGAAGCTCAATGTTAGAAGTGAATGGCTTTGCCTTTCCTGCTTCTCCTCTCTGTATACATTAAAAGCATGGATCGCATTCAGCTGGATGGACCGAATGAAGTCATCAGCATTACCAGGTTCAGATTTCTCCAGCCTAATAGTATAGTCATAGTTGCCAACATTTTCATATTTGCAGAGACTGTCCCTAATTTTTAGAGACAATTCCTTCAAATTCTGGCTGTCCTGGGTAAACATGGTAGAGGCTTATACAAGCACAGCCCATAAGTGTGTGTTCCTGGGTGAGATGGGGGGCATGTCCGGAGGCTTAGCTTATATGCCCCAAAATTACCAAGTACAATGTTAGTAGGTATGCAGAGTGTGCAAAATTGTTTGTCATTTGTATGAGCAATATAGAAAGCACTGCGTGATATTAGTGCAGGGTTCGACTGCAGAGCAGTGGTACACTGCAAAAAGGGTTAAGAATGTAATTTTATCTGGTATGTGCATTTACTGTCTGACTAAGGAGTTAATAGGCTGTAGTGTCTACCACCAGTATGCTGTAAGTACGGCAACCTGTCCAAACAAAGATGCATAGTCTGACGTTAGGGTCCACTCTGAGGTTGCATTGCAGAAAAATAATTGTTACACTCCATTCCTGGATGCTTGTGCAAGATTCAGCTAGAGAAGTCCTGTGTGAGGAGCGTTGCTTTAAAGAATCATCTTGGCCAATTAACTACCTTTTCACCTGTAAAAACTGTGAAAAGTGCCAGTCTGTGCATACTGAGAACTATAACTGATGTGCCTAAACTTCAATCTTCAGTAAAGAATCATTTGCTATTAAACTGGCCTCATCATTTCCTGCACCGCTACACTGCACCGACCTCCTGAGCTGCATCAAGGGACCATGCCTTGCACCTCAAAAGCACCTACATTAAGGGCATCTTAACCTTCATTAGGCCGGAGACCCCAAGAACCAGGATATGGCCTGAAGGGAAGAAAAGGTGCACCCTCCTGTCACTTCATGGCCCAGGAAAGCAACAGAGTCAGTACTACAATCACCATTCTCGTTACTATCACTCCCCTCCTCCTCCCCTCTCCTGGTATTAGCTTTGGATCTAACCCTCATCATGTTAAAAGGATTCTGTCAGCAAGATTATGCATATAGACCTTATTAATGTTATTGGAGGTCTCTTATCGCATATCAGAAATATACCAGTATGTAACTTATGAATGCTGTACTTTTGCTGAAAAACACGATTTTATATACAGGTGAAACTCGAAAAAAATTAGAATATTGTGCAAAAGTCCATTTATTTCAGTAATGCAAATTAAAAAGAATTGCATTAATGCAGCTTAAAATTAGAATATTGTGAAAAGGTTCAATATTTTAGGCTCAAAGTGTCACACTCTGGTCAGCTAATTAATCCATACCCCCTGAGCAAAGGGGACCTCAAAACTGAGACTTTGGGGTTTCATAAGCTGTAAGCCATAATCATCCAAATTATAACAACTAAAGGCTTGAAATCTCTCGCTTTGCATGTAATGAGTCTCATATATTAGTTTCACCTTTTAAGTTGCATTACTGAAATAAATTCACTTTGCACAATATTCAAATTTTTCGCCAGCTTTATTTATTTTTTTATGGCGCATGAGCATTTTCTTTTCTAGAATCCCTTTAAGGCTGGGGTTACACCTAGCATTTTTGCAGCTTTGGACTACATTACCTTATAATGTGAGTGCCAGAACAAGAGACTAGGAGCTTATATGATCAGTAAGGTAAAATGAAAATAATTTTGCACGGCCAGGTTGTTCTTTAAAAGCCTCCAAGCCCCTACTATGCTTGCTGACCATACTGGCAGGGCATCCTTTCTCTGAAGTTGGCCATCTGCTGCCCGACTGTCACCTACCATCCACTGTTGTTGAAAACTAGTCTCAGAAGGTAAGTAGCATGGCTGGTCTTTTAGATCAGGTGGCATTTGCCTTATGTAAGTATCAGTAATGATTTCTTGTAGTACTCCAAGTGCCCCTCATATGGAGGGACAGGGCGTCATTTGCACCCAAGTCCTTCTGTCCCTCTTTGCTCCTTAATTGTCCCTCTTTTTGACCTGGGAAATAAACTTGCTTTAATAAATGCAATTAAACTGCTCCAAAACCTGATTTCTGTCTATTAGACCTCAACGCATATATATTTTTCATTATTTCATGCAATTTTTAAAATGTTCATAATTCAGATGATTTTTGTGCTAAGATTTAAAGGCATACTCCAGGGCAGGAAAAAAGATGCCCCAGCAGCTGCACATGCACCCCCCCCCCCCCCTTAGAACTTATACCTATCTTACCAATCCCTGCCAATCCCTACAGCTACAGTTCTGATGGTGCCAGGTCCCCGCTGTACTCCACTTCCTGCCACTGTCAACATGGCAGGAAATGGCTGTGACTGCTGCTCTGTAAAATCACTGGCTGCAGCCATGACTTACCTTAGTCAGTAATTGGATCGCTCACATAATAAGCTGCAATTATCCCTCTATGGTTACATACATGCATATTAAAAATCAAAGCCCCCACTTTTGTCCACGCAGTGTGGCTGGTACTGCAGCTCAGCCCCATTCAGTGTAGTCATGGTATAAACATCCATGTAATGGTCGTAGTAACAATTTGTGGAGCTGGTTGTGCCAGTCAGTGATGTAGGCAACGTACAATAAGTAACTGTATTTTGCGATTTTCGGTTCTGGTATAGGAACAAATAAAATGAGGTCCATCTGTTTCTATTACGGTTTAATCTTTTCCTTTGCCGCATATGTGAACCTGGATGGTTACATCCATCAGTTTACAGTAGATTGATACACACTGGTCTGAAACTTTGTGTGTATGTAAACGGATTATTAGTATAATTGTTATGTTGGCTTTTTGGCTACCACCTCCGAAATACACATGCTCCACCTTACATGCATGTGTTCTCAATAGGAAGTGGCCACAACTGTCAAAACGAAGCCATGGATCGCACATCCAGATGTTATACATTGATTTAATGCTGCCATGCACAATTTATTCACATTCAAATGTTTATATATGTTCTGTTAAAAATAGATAAACCCACTCACCAAGCCAAGGTGACCTCTTTTGAGCAGGGTCCCTACACTAATTGGACACAGCACCACCAACCCAAAGGGGAAAGGGCCAACCCAGGAGTACCACTGATTCCAGCCTATGTCCACTTGGCTCTGAGCTCCACCAACCCATGGGTACAACGACACTGCAACAACAGCCAAATTACAGAATTCACTAGGATATACCACCAAATTCAGATCGGTATGTGTTCTATCTCTAGGACTCACACCTATCTCTAGAATCGGGCCCCCAAACTGAAGGAGCTCTGCACAACATACCCTCAATTTAATTGGGGTGGGAAAAAGAGACAAACAAGTGTGCTTGGTGATTTCCAAAACGCCCAAAAAAGTGAATAAAGAGCACACTGTGCAAGTGCGGCAACCTCTCCAAATAGCTGAGCTATTTTCGGCACTCTAATAAAGTGAATGGATGGTGCCTGTGCTTGCACTGTGGGCCATCATTCACTTTAGGGGCTCCATTCTCGAAATAGGTGCAGGTCCCAGAGGTGGGACTCACACCTATCTGACATTGGTGGCACATCCGAGCAATAGGCCACCAATGTGTGAGATGGACCAACCCCATTAAGGGTTTTAAGGAATAGCAATGTGTCTTCATCGATTAGCTTTATTTCCAAGTACCAGATGTCTGTAAAAAGGTTAAAGATACAGTAACATCAGTAGAATTATGACCTATAGACTTTACACAGAGGTAAAGGTGTGTGCATAGTTTCCACTCAAGTATTGTACAGTATGTGAGATTTTTCAGTGTGTTAAAAAATAAGAGCTGACCTGGATTTTGTACTACTAAAGAATATGTCTGGAGCTGAAGTAGTTCTATTAATGTAAAAGGGATTGGAAGATGCACACATAATTTATAGACGTAAGGTCTAGTTCACACTTCAGTTGCTTGGTCAGTTATTTCCATCAGTTATTGTGAGCCAAAACCAGGTGCGGATCAAAAAGACAGAACAGTTGCAAATCTTTCCCTTATATCTTATCTCTGAAGGCTTCACTCCTGGTTTTGGTTGACAATCACTGATAGAAATAACTGACCACTTAACTGATGTGTGATCTGGGCCTAAGTATGTGGAAGTATGGACTCAAGAAAATGAAATACCAAATAGGAGTAACACCTTCATTTAAAGGGGTTAACTCTTTTACTTACTTATCTGGATGACTTTCTTTTATTTTTGTGGGTAAGCAACAGCTCATCAAGTGCATGCAGTTCCCAGAATGGGTTGGGATACTTCATTTTAATAATTAGTTTGAAATCCTGATTATACACAGTGTTTTTAATTGGTAATAGCCAATGGATGGTCAAGGTCCTCTCCATCAGTGGACTTGTTCACGATGGAAGTGCCAAGAAGGTTGTGGAGAAGCCTGTACTAACAAGAGTATGGCTCTTCATGAAGAATAAAATCTTCTAAGGCTAATTTCACATCTGCGCTATCATTTTCCATTCTTCTGTCCAGTTATAGCAATTGAAGAACGGAAATAGTCCCGGATTCGGCACATAACTGACCCAAACAAAAACTAACAGATCCCGTTGACTATAATGGGACATGTTGGGTTTCCATTCGGGAGAACTTTTTTAGAGGAGAAAAAAAAGTCCTGCATGCAGAACTTTTCTCTCTGCTATTTTTGACGAACTCTGTGATGGAGGCTCCTAATGGATCTTCCAACGCAGATGTGAACAAACCCTAATAACTATATATTAGTAGCTTGCACATAATCATGTTTCCAACATGTTTGTTAAAATAAACCTAAAGTGGCCAAATCCTTTAAAAAAGCTGACAAGCTTGTACGCGTTCCATTTCTTTTCTTTTCATCCCCCAGAACAAAGATAGTTCCTTTGTGCTGTCGGCCTCTCCATAGTGTGGACCCCATCTCAAAGATTTAAAAAGATTTAATTTGTTTCCCAACAAAGCTAACTTTCTGTAGAGATTTGCTTTTCACAATAAGAACAAATGATTCTTTTAATCTATAATTGCTGTGCCCCAGTAAAGTCTGAATAAACCTATCGGAAGGAGGTTTCTACATAAGTACATTCCATAGACCAATTACACAGCAGAGGTTTTAGATGATATAGAAAATGCAATATTTAAAACAAATTATTAGGAAAATATTACAAAATATATCAGGCAGAGTTCACATTGCGTTGACATTTCCCAGCTTCCAACAAAGTATCTTGGGCATTCGGCCATCTTTTCTGTCTTGTTAATGAATTCCTCAGTGACGATCAGTTGCTTGCTGGTTTTGCACTGACTATAATGTATTGTTTGCCAGAAATATCCGCTGCCAAGTAAAAAAAAACAGAAAACGATTCTTTGGGTTGTTACTGCATCCAAAGAAAATACATCATGGAATTAAGTTAACACCTTGGTTTCATCCAAATTGTGGATAGAGGAAGCAGTAACATGCTATTGACATTATCTTAGAGACTTTATAAACTTATAGTAATAGCTGGACTGAGGAAGGGGGCAGAGCCCTTGAGGGGAGGCCCACATCATGGGGGTTTGGTTTAGGGAGCCCCTGATAGCATAGGATTGGTGGGCAGGGAAAATGGGATTGGTTAGGGGACCCTGGAAGAGGGGGATTTGGTAGTTTAAGTAAGGGGAGGAGTGAAGGGGTTAAATACAGGAGGGAGAGGGAAGACGGTAGCCATTTTGGTGAGAGAGAGAAGCTGGCATTACCTCAGTGCAATGGAGCAACTTGAAGCATTGATCCGGGAGTTGCAGGCAGCAGCGGAAGTGTGGGGCTCAACTTGGGTCCAGGATCAGGTTCAGATGCTGTTGCGGGGGGCGGCTGAGGCTCCTGTTCCGCCTCAGCCACCAGCTATTCGGCCGTGGCGGGCGAGGCCGCTGGCGCGCTACAGTCCTATATCCCCCCCCCCCCCGGGCTCAGCGCCTCATCCGGAGCCCTTCCTAGGACCCTTCACATCGGGTGCCTACAGGGCCAGCTCACTACACCAGGCCCCGTCATAGAAGGAATCCGATTGGTAGGCAGAGCCCTAGGGTTGGCCGGGCCCGGCCATCACCTTCTACAAGCGGAAGTGGCGAGGGATCAGGACCAGGAGTGGTGGAGGCCTCCTTAAAGGGGTTGTCCGAGTTATTTTTTTGTTCTTTCTATGTTCCTAACTAAGCAAATGTAACAGCTTTCCAATTAACTCACTTTATCTCCAGTGTCTGGTTTCTCAGATTTCACTGAGGGTCACATGACCTGTGATGTCAGCTTCTCTCCCTGCTCTGATAAAGGTCGTTTACAAGCCTGTAAACGAGACGTCACTGTGCTGGCCAAGCCCCCCCCCCCCCCCCCCCCCCCCCCTTCATTGCCGTCTACTCTCTGCTCTCTGCTAGGATTCTTAACCCCCTCAGCTGCACAACTCGGCAGGCAGTGAGGAGACAATGCTGGGCACTGGAGCTGACATACTAGAGAGAGCATTGCACAAGAAGGTAGGGGGAAGATCCTATGTGTATTAGCAGTGTCATTATACAAGTGGGACTTGTAGTTCTACACTTACAAGTTGCTGTTGATTCTCCCAGCACTCAGGGCAGCTCTTGTATCCACTCCCTTAGCAGTGTCATTATACAGCTTGGACTTGTAGTCCTACACATACAACATGCTGAGGAGTCTCCCAGCAGAGAAAAAAAGAGGTGGTACCTAAGGGGAGATAATGCGTAAGCACTCTCCCAGGGTATACTGCTCTGTGACAGGAAATGTGCAAAAATAATGAGGGGCAGTAACGTATTAAAACCTAAAGTTTATTTGGACTATTAAGATCCCTAATGGGGAAGAAAAGCCCCTACCAGACAAACTATACAGACAACAAGCAACGATATGGGACCCACATGGGTGAGTCGCCAACAGTCAAGTCCACTAGCAAACCGTACAGGGAAGCGGAACTGACCAACAAATAAACACTAAATAGAGTCTTTTGGCAGGGTGCCATAGACCTAAGGTAATGCCATAAGGAAGAATAAAGGGTAGATCTTACCGGTGGTGCCAGTCAGGACCTTGTAGTCCAAAACACAGGAGGTGGAGGAGCTTCTCGGGTCTGAAAAAACGTCCTCTGTTCAGTTGTACCTGGTGCCGAGGGGCTACAGGGAAAAACTGTCCCTGTTGATGCCCTACTTGGCCTGTGAATCCCTAGGTAACCTCCTAACATGGGGTCCCATCGGTGCATCCCAGAGGAGAGGTCCTCTGGATTCAGGAGTAGCTGCTGGTGGCAACACAGCACCCAGTCAGCCAGGTGAGATTTCTTGGGGACCATTAGCTCAATTGGTACAGGGTGTAGGTACCGGGGGGTGTGGGGGGCCCCAGTTGGATTTAAGTAGGGGTTTGGGGCAGCTTTTGGGGGGCTTGGCGGGGTTGGTGGCCAGCTGGGAATTGGGGGGGTCCCCACTGCAGGCGTGGGGTGTGGCGGGAGCGCTGGGAGCATCAGGGTCAGGAGGGGAGCCCAGGCGGGGGTTACCGGGCACGGGGGTGTCAGTGCAGACTCAGGCAGGGGGCGAAGTGGAAGAGGATAGTGCGTGGTTAGATGATAAGGCCAAAGGAGAGGTTTATGTTTGTTTTGAGGGGCCTTTGGGGGCTCATTTAAAAGCCTAGGTTAAGGAACGGATATGGAGGGGGAAGTACGTGGAGATTTTTTCTCTGCTTCCCCTTGAAAGATTTACGGGAAAAAAAGAGGAGGAAGAGAAACGCAGGTTTCGGTTAATACCCACATGCGTTTGCGATATTAGCGAGCGTTATTGTGGAAAAGGCGCCGGAGAATTGTTTAGCCCTGTTTTGTTATGTGGGTATCGGCGAGGCGTATCAGACATACGGGGGAGTTGCTTGGCTGCGGTATGATGAGCAATTCCAGCAGAGAAAGGCGGTGCGTCCGGAAATACGGTGGGACCACAAGGACATCGCCTTGTGGCTGAAAGTGACGGCACCTGTTCGGTCGGGGCAGCCTTTTCGAAAGGAGGTGGGTAGTGGGGGTGCAGCAACCCTGGCAACAGCATCCGCAAAAGGCTTGTTTCGCATTTAATGAAGGAGTTTGTCGATTCAGGTTTAAATGTAAGTTTAAGCACGAGTGCTCTGGATGCGGGGGGAATCCTGGAGCGGCGAGAGGCTTTAAGGGTGGTAGACAAAGAGGGGGCGATTCTAATAGCTGAGGGGGAGACACCTGTGCGGCTGGGAAGGATGAAGTCGTACTTTGCTAGATACCCCAATAGAGAAGCGGCGGCTTTGATTTGTGAGGGTTTTCTTGTTGGTTTTAGAATTCCGTTCGTGTCGGGGGGGGGGGGGGGCGGTGTTGTTAAGAAGGAACTTGCGGTCGGCAAGGGAGCATCCCAATGTGGTGGCGGAGAAGCTAAACAATAAGGTGTTGCTGGGGCGGATGGCGGGCCCATTTCGGGAGCTGCCTTTCTCTGACTTACGGGTGTCTCCGCTGGGGGTAGTCCCCAAGAAAGAGGCGAACAAGTTTCGCCTTATTCACTTCCTGTCATTTCCTAAGGGATTTTCAGTCAATGACGGTATAGACCCCGCACTGTGTTCGGTGGTGTATACTTCCCTTGATGCGGCAGTTACCTGGGTGAAGCGTTATGGGAGGGGTGCGTTGCAAACAAAAACGGATATTGAAGCGGTGTTTAGGTTACTGCCAGTGCATATATATTGTCACCATTTGTTGGGGTGTTTTGGGGATGTTTTTTTTTTCGTTGATCGTTGCTTGCCTATTGGGTCTTCCCTGTCGTTTGCCTATTTTGAAAAGTTCAGTTCTTTTTTGGAATGGGCTGTGGTAGACTCGTCAGGTTGTGAATCTCTGATTCATTATCTGGACGATTTTTTGTGTTTAGGCCCCCCAGGGTCGCCGGTGTGTGCAGTGTTGTTAAAAACGTTGCGTTTGCTTTTTGAGCTGTTTGGGGTTCCGCTGGTGGCAGAAAAGACTGTGGGTCGGTAACGAAATTGAGTTTTTTAGGGATAGTGTTTGATTCTGTGAGAATGGAGTATAGATTGCCTGAGGAAAAATTGGTAGATTTGAAAAGGGAGCTGGCGATTGCTTTACGGGCGAAGAAGCTGCAGTTACGTGAGATTCAGTCGCTGCTTGGGAAACTCAATTTCGCGTGCCGGATTATGCCCATGGGGATAGTGTTTAGCAGGCGTTTGGCTGGGACGACTGCGGGTGTGGTAGCCCCGCACCATTATATTTGGTTGGGGAAGGAATTGCAAGCGGACTTACTGGTGTGGAGCTCTTTCTTACCGAAGTATAACGGTTGCTCGCTATTCATGGGGGAGGTTATAGACTCGTTTGATTTTGAACTGTTTACTGATGCAGCGGGAGGTGCTGGTTTTGGGGCGTTTTGTGGGGGTCAATGGTGCGCTGGATGTTGGCCGGTTGCGTGGATTGAGCGAGTCTGGGAGAAGAATTTGGCTCTGTTGGAGCTCTTTCCAATAGTATTAGCGGTTTTACTTTGGGGTGACCATTTTCGGAATAAGAAAATACGATTCCACTGCGATAACTTGGGGGTAGTTCAGGCGATAAACGGTTTGTCGGCTTCGTCGCCGCTAGTGGTACGGCTCCTTCAACGGTTGGTGTTGGAGTGTTTGTCGCTCAATGCCTGGGTGGTGGCGGTGCATGTGCCAGGGGTGGAGAACTGTGTTGCTGACGCCCTTTCTCATTCACAGTGGGATCGTTTTAGGAGGCTGGCCCCTGAGGCAGAAGTGGTGGGATTGCAGTGTCCGGCATACCTGTGGGACCTGTTGTAGGAACTGTAATAGGGATCATTCAAGCATCGTTGGCGCCTGGTACGTGGGCTATATATTTAAAAGTGTGGCATTGTTGGGAGGCGTAGTGTGGTGATATGGGCAGGGGGATGGCGGAGTTAGAATTTTCTTTGTTGACGGGCATTTGGCAATGGGGTTGTGCATGTCACGGTGGCTGTGGCGGTGGGGGGGGGTCCTTGGAGTTGGGTACATTGGAACTTGAGGACATTGGGAGGGCTCCACGGTTGGGGCTGGACTCCCATGATGGGTGAGCTGTTGTGGTGGATCGAGGGGGCCATTCTGTGGTGCTTCCGAGCTGGGGGTAACGGCTGGAAGCAAAGTTGCTCACCCCGGTTCAGCAGCTCAGGGTTTTGGGGCTCCAAGGACCTCCCCGTTAGGTTGTTCTGGTGAAGTTATGGTTATTTATGTATTTTATGTTAATAAACGGCTGCTGTGGCCAATACATTCCATTTGGTTGTAAGAGTTTTAATTGGGGTTTACGTGGGTAGATGGGCTTCAAGGGGGTGGGATGTATTGGTGGTCATTGGTTAAGTGTAATAATGGAAGGGGCGAGCGGCATATAACCAATACCCCCGTCATGAATACAATAAAAGCTTTCCATGTGCCAGAGCAATCTATTGTCAATTCTACTAAATGTAACTTAAAGGGGTTTTCCGGGATTTTAATATTGATGACCTATCTCCAGGATAGGTCATCAATATCAGATTGGCAGGGGTCCAATCAGCTGGTTGAAGAGAAGGCCGCGCTCCGTGTGAATGCAGCTTTCCCTTCATTGCTTAACTGCTCGCCGTCGACATCGCAGTGGTGAGTAGTGCAACTACAAGCCAACCTCAGAAAACTCCACCACGCCCTATGTGTAACACCCCAGAGTGGTGTTACCACTCCTGAGCCCTGCTACTGTCTTTATTGGGCTAACAAAATGTCAACTTGTGTATTGTTGTCCAGGTCCTCCACACTGTGTATTCCTAATAATGTTGTTATGCAACTGTTCATGTAATGTGCCTGGTTCACCAGCAGATGTCAGCAAACACGGCAGAGCTATAGGTATGTAGAATGAAGCGTTCCATCCCATTCTAACCCTCCTCTGGACAGGAGTGGGCTAGTCCAACTTCCTGCAGGAAGGGTGGGGACCAATTTGTTGCAGTTTAGGTCTTCCCTAGACAGGGGAAGGTGTGCAGAGGCATGTCTCTGCTGGACATGCCCACGCCAGCCAGAGCACCTTATGCTCTGCTGGCCATGGAGTCTAAAACCTGAAGCCTTAGGAGCCAGGAGGAAAGCTCCCTGGCATAACCTAGAGTCAGACTACAGAGAAGTAGTGCAGCATACAGAAGAAACTGAGCTATACAGCTAGCCTGTCAGTACAGCAGAGTCAGAGAGAAACAGAGACATAGTAGAGTTGATTTTGCCTGTCAAAGGCTGTTTGGAGAAACGTTTATTCAAGTAAAGCTACCATTGAACTTCATCTCAAGGTGTGGACTCAAGTTATTTCTTCAAATCCCTTAATTATTCCCCCTATTTATTGCTTTGGAGCCAAAGCCTGGGCTCCAGCCTTATCCAGGTAGTAGCACAGTGACACACATAAAGAGCCATTTTAGGCCGCAACATACCACTCAGCATTTCCTACATCTGGGATGCAATATAGAGGCCCTGGGGTGAGGCGCCCATTGTATATGGTAGATAGTCCAGAGAGTCTCCCTGTTGCTGACTTATGTGAGCTGCCCTGAATAGGATTATGGGGAGGAGGCTGGTGACCCCATGCATACCTGTGTTGTTGGTGGTGGTAATAGTGGCACCTGTAGCCACGACATTGGTGGTGGGGGCAGCGACAGTGGCAGTCTGGGCAGAACAGAGGACGGGGCCCAGGAGTCCATCATGATATCTCACAGTCTGATAAAATCGGCAGGGAAGGTGAGGACAGGACCTGGGTGCTGGATTGGGGTGCTGAGCAGGAGGCAACATCAGTGGAGGAGGACAGCAGCAGCAATAAAGAGAAGAGGCCACATACCTCCCAAACAACAGTCAGGGCCATGTCTGCTTTGGGATCTGGTGATGACGTTGATGCTGTGGGTGGGTTAGGCCCAAAACGTGCCAGAGCTAAGCACAGCTTGGTTGCCTGTAGCACGGTGTGCTTTTTCTCCTCAAGGCGGGCACACAAAACCACAGCGGTGTGCAAGATCTGCAGGATTAAAAAAAGCAGTGGCTATTCAAACACAATTATACCAGAGTGGCCAGCATTCCTAATCAGAAATGGTCTGTCCTTCTTCTCCTGATCCTCTTTGTGGTAGCCAACCTGCATCCCCATGCAATACAGAATCTGTGTCATCATCACCTTCTTCTTCTCCTGCTAAGACTCCTCCTTGTCATCTGCTCCATTGTGAGACATCTATAACAGAATGTTTGGCCATGAAAAAACTTATGTCCACCAGTAATTTGCTGATCTACAAGCCACCTTGCTGGCAGTACCATTGTAGTAGTGCCTTGTGCTCTCATCTTCCGGGGAATGCGGTCCACTCCTTGCGATTCCCACAGTGTGGACACTAGGAGCAGCTTTTACGGGCAGGGACAGTACATCTTTCATGGTACACCGGGTCAGTGTTTTTTGTGGCAGTGGAGAGGCAGCACCCCAGCAACATGGCCAAGTCCTTTTGAGCCCCTTCCACCGTATCATGGGGCTGATTCCCACAACAGGCACTTATCTGCCTCCTTCTCCATGGACACGTTCCCGTTAGCAGCAGCAGGGCATAGCGTCGCTCACACTACCCCTCCTTCCTATAACATGTGTTAAGGGTTGCCATGCTGTGTTGCAGCCGATCGGCCTGGGAGAGAGTAGCCATATCGACGAGCAGTTGCTTAAGTACATCAAGCAGAAAACATCCCGCTGGCTGTCATCTCAACAACTCCAACTGGGCAAGATGGTCAGTGACAATAGGCACAACATCCTGGCCACCCTGAACCTCGGGGAAATAACACATGCTCCCTGCATGGCCTTTTAAATAAAACGCACTGGCTTGCACAAGGTTCTGGCAATGTCCAGAGGCTGTCCCTTTTTTTAACTATTCTCACTTGGACGTGCAGTTTTGCGGTATGCCAGACCTAGCAGGGGAATTATGCGTGAGGTCACGGTGTGAGCAATAGGTGGGCCGAGGTAAATACAGTTCTGGTTACTCACGGTTACGTCGTCCCTGGGCAGGCTCGCATAAGTGAAGAGGAGAACGGCACAAAGATTCTCTGGGGCACACTCTGGTGTAAGGGGTACGGGCCAGATGGTGGTTCGAGGTGCCCTTGATGGTCTGTATTAAAGTGCCAGAAGCAAGGTCCCTTGTAGTTGTGACGCCAGTACCTTTTGTATGGAGGTACAACCATTTACTATAGTGTTAGTTGAGGAACTTGAGACTGAGACAGAAAGGATGAAATCCAGGGTAGAACTTTACTGAAGGTAACTCCTGATAACAGTACATCCAAAATTATTAGACAGTCTCTTAATTTACAGTCCGGCATTAAGCACAATCTCCCATACATATGAGGAAAGGGAAATGCAAGTCCTCAGTGAAATACAGGCTCTTGAAATAAATAAGAAAGCTACTGCTCAGACTAGGCTTGTAATATATGAAAGTCGAACACTAGTCAAAACTCCGGCCTTATTCTAATCCTGATTAAAGGTGCTTTTCTAAATCCTGGAACTTCTATTCCAATGTTGTCCTGACAGTTGGCCTAACTGTCCTCAGAGTTTGAACTGGAGGTGTGGATGCTTCATGCTGTCTCCTACACCTACTACAAAGGTGCCTAATAAGTCCTCAGGTAATGACTATCTTGCTAATCCTTTGTCTTGCATAAAAATGTGGTAATTCCTTAGATATTCGGCTGCATACAGTTTAGACATTGGTCACCCTGGAAGAGCCATCTATAGGAGTGGATTGCTAACCTCTAGGTAGAATGATTGCAGGCCTTAACCCTGGGCTGTGGAGCCGACAGGGACAGAGTAGAGAGGCTGTGAATGGGCCTCCCTCCAGATATTCAGCTACATCGCTGTTGCTTTCTGAGTAAGCTCATGAGAGAACTAGACTGCACTGAACTCTCAACTGGATTGACCTGAGCTGATCTGCCTAACTTAGGTCTGAGCTAAGCTATATATACACTGACACTGCTCCATCTTGTGGAGAAACTCGTGTAGTGCATCCTAACTACGCCTGTGTAAAGGATCTTTGCCTATAGAATCACATTGTGACATGGGAGAATATGACAGGAGATGAAGTACAAAATGCAGGCATATGACATGACATTAATACATAATTAAAACTCGCTTGCGGTGCCCACGGTCACGTAGTGGGACACTGCAGTTTCAGAATGGTATATGCAGCTACAGCGCTTAACCTGCGAAGTTCCAACTTGCTAGAATTCAACATTGCACATGCTTGAGCTTCTGTATGAACAGCGGAAAACCATGAATGATTTGGTCATGCACCAGACTGCCTCAGCAGGGAGCATGTGTTGCTTCCAGGTCTAGCAGTGGCAGTGCATGCAGTTCATGCTGCAGTTGTCCCTCATACCTCTCACACGTATTTTAGAAAAGACGCTGATGCTCATGCAACAGGTGGCCCTGTAGCTGTTGGGGACCCACAATGAGAAACCATAGAGGAGGAGGTGCTGCCGTTTTAGGAGGAGGAAGAGAAGTTGGCTACAACTTCTGGGAAATGCTGGCCAGAATGGCGACTGGTAGACTTTCTTGCTTATGCAGTGACGTATCATTGACTTGAAGCAGTCTGATGATTACTGAATAGCCATGCTTTTAGACCCTCACTACCAGGACAAATGTTTTCCTCTTGCAGAAAGGGAAGACATATTACGTTATTACCAGGAAACATGGTGTACGCAGCTTTCTGCAGTTTATGGCGAGCAGACGCCTGCGCCAGCGTGTCTGCCCTTCTCTGCCCCCGCAGAGTCACCCCCCTCCCTCTGCCATGTGCAGCAGAAGCCGTAGCAGCAGCCATTTCAATCTCCTCAACATGATGGAGTAGTTTTTCCATGCGCTGCACAAAGCAGAGGCCAGTCAGTAAGCAGACAGCTCCCTACTCAACGTCCAGGTTCAGGCCTACCTAAACTATGGCCAGTCTCTGTTGTATACCCAGTTACCTGACCCTATGGATTCCTGGGCAGGCAGACTGGAACATTGGCCTGAACTGGCACAGCATGCTCTCTATCTCCTTTATTGCTCAGCCTCCAGTGTCATCTTGGAGAGGGTTTCCAGCTCTGCAGGGGGCGTGGTGACGGACCAAGTTGTCCTCCACCAGTGTCCAAAACATCACTTTTGTTCAAATGAACCAAGCCTGGATTCAGGAGGATTTTCGCATTAATTTGGCTGATTTCGATGAATAGACCTCGCCTTGCTGTCGGTGCCCCATCTTGCCACTGTCTTGTCTGTTTACCTGCACGTCCTGCATCATGCCACTTATGCTACTGTCCAACCATCAAGTTTGTACGGCTGCTGCTGCAGCCTGAATCGGGCCACTTATGCCACTTTCCAACCATCACATTCTGTACGGCTGTTGCTGCTGCCAGCATCATGTCACTGCCGTCTACCTGCACGTTCTATATGGCTGCTGCTGCGACCTGCATGCCATTTATGCCACTTTCTAATCATCACATTCTGTATGGCTGAACATATCTGAAGTTTTAGCAATTCATTTCAGATGAATTGCAAAAAAAAGGAGTCCAGAGCTATTTTACTTTAACCATAAAGGAGGAAGCATATAGAGGATCACAATGATTTTGCTACTGAGAGAAAAACATGTGATTTATACTAAAATGAGTGCGCTGATTCCAAATATGAACTCGGAATTTGCCTGACACGTCTAGATTTTAAGTATATGCAAAGCCTATTAAGTTATAATATTAATGCATTATATTAGAGATATTTCAATGGACATGTCCAGACCTGTTCGGACGCACTCAGGCTGATGTCAGCAGTAAGTATATAAGGCAAGGTGGACCGATTTTGATAAAGTGATCTGTTATAGTGCTATCAGTTTTGAAACTTAAAGGGGTTGTCCCACTTTGCTTTTTCAATCTTACCAGCAGTAAATGTCCTGATAACTTCCTGGTTTGGCGCCGGCAGTTGAGTGAAGGCCGGCCACGCCTCCTCATGACTCACCCTGAGAGCTCAGTCCTTGCGTGCTCGTTCATGTGGATGAGTCATCCTTCTGGAGCCGACAATGTATGTGAGGCCCCCCCCCCCCAGTATAATAAACATTGAGTGCGGCCCCCCCCCAGTATAATAAACATTGAGTGCGCCCCCCCCAGTATAATATACATTGAGTGCGCCCCCCCAGTATAATAAACATTGAGTGCGGCCCCGCCCCCCCAGTTTAATAAACATTGAGTGCGCCCCCCCCCAGTATAATATACATTGAGTGCGGCCCCCCCAGTATAATATACATTGAGTGCGGCCCCCCCCCAGTATAATAAACATTGAGTGCGGCCCCCCCCCAGTATAATAAACATTGGTGGCGCAGTGGGAAGTGCCAATGAGGGTTAAAAAAATAAATAAAAAATTAACTCACCTCCACCAATTGATCGCACAGCTGCCGGTCTCCTGTTCTTTCTTTAGGACCTGTCAAAGGACCTGTGGTGACATCACTGTGGTCCTCACATGGTACATCATATGATCCATCACCATGGTAATGGACCATGTGATTAGCTCAGTGACGTCACCACAGGTCCTGAAGCAAGAACAGGAGACTGGCAGCTGCGCGATCAATTGGTGGAGGTGAGTTAATTTTTTATTTATTTTTTTAACCCTCATTGGCACTTCCCACTGTGCCACCAATGTTTATTATACTGGGGGGGGGGCCGCACTCAATGTTTATTATACTGGGGGGGGGGCTCACTCAATGTTTATTATACTGGGGGGGGGCGCACTCAATGTTTATTATACTGGGGTGTTGGGGGGGCGCACTGCGCCACCAATGTTAATACAAATGCAGGAGGTGGGTGCCGGAGTGAAATAGCCGGCACCCGACCTCTATGATAGGGGGCTGCAATCAGCGGCAGTTAACCCCTAAGGTGCCGCTCCCTGTCATAGAGGTCGAGTCCCGGCTATTTGATTCCGGCACCCGCCTCCTGTATTTGTATTACAGGTCATTTTTCATCATTGGTGGCGCAGTGGCCACAGCCCCTCCCCTCCTCCTCCCATGTCTCTTCTTATTGGCGGAGGCGGCAGCAGCAGCCCCCCCCCCTGCCTCTATGGAAGCGCCGCCGGAATACAGTGATACTCTTTTATAGATCATATCACTGTATCACTGTATTCTGGCGGCAGGAGGGAGCGCACGGCGTCCTCGGTTGCTATGGCGCCGTGCGCTCCCTCCTGCTACAAGAAAACAGTAATACATTGATATGATCAGGCTCCCGCGCATGCGCAGAACTATGCGACGTGCGCGCTCACAGTGTGAGTGAGAGGCCGGCTGTAGGATCGCAATAGTTACCAGTGCACAGGTGCGGCATGGATGCGGCCGGCGAGATGCGGCCGTATCCATGGGATACCAGCACAAACAAAGGAGAGTGAAAGGAGCGTTTTTAGGCTGAATGCTATGTTTTTTTTTATGACATGTATTAGAAGAAATGTTCAGTGGGGGGCAATGATTTAATGTAACCCTATTTAATGAAGTGGGACAACCCCTTTAAGATGGATAAAACACCAAAGGAGAAAATAAGGCTAGCACAAATAGTAATGAATGTAAACTTTATTATAGTCTCAACACGAGACAGAATGCATTAAAATACAAATAAAAAACAATGTAATGATGGATAAAGAGCACACAGAATGATATGGTACACCACTAAATCACTAAACGTATCAAGGCAAAAAAAAATGATATAAATATCATAAAATGTATATATGGCCCAGACAAGATGTCAAATACATATAGCTAACCAAAGCTATCAGGACAGAATCAGAGTCTAATACAGTACACAAAAAAGTATAAAGTGCATAGTGCAAATATAACAAAGTGCATGGATATATTATGCTGAAATGCCCATTAGGGAGCCATAAAGTAAATACCTGAGTGGTGAACCAGCAGAGCCCCAACGCACGTTTCGCGTAAGCTTCTTCAGGGGGAGAGTGTAGGAAGAACTATTGTTTAGAAATATACAACAGAAAATTGGCATGTGGGTATGTATTTACCCCCCTTTATTAGGAAGGCCATAAAAAGCTCTGCTGCAACCAATTACCTTCAGATGTCACCTAATTAGTGAAATGATGTCCACCTGTGTGCAATCTAAGTGTCACATGATCTGTCATTACATAGACACACCTTTTTTGAAAGGCCCCAGAGGCTGCAACACCTAAGCAAAAGGGCATCACTAACAAAACACTGCCATGAAGACCAAGGAACTCTCCAAACAAGTAAGGGACAATGTTTTTGAGAAGTATAATTTAGGGTTAGGTTATAAAAAATATCCAAATCTTTGATGATCCCCAGGAGCACCATCAAATCTATCATAACCAAATGGAAAGAACATGGCACAACGGTAAACCTGCCAAGAGACGGCCGCCCACCAAAACTAACGGACCGGGCAAGGAGGGCATTAATCAGAGAGGCAGCACAGAGACCTAAGATAACCCTGTAGAAGCTGCAGAGTTCCACAGCAGAGACTGGAGTATCTATACATAGGATGACAATAAGCCGTACGCTCCATAGAGTTGGACTTTATGGCAGAGTGGCCAGAATAAAGGCATTACTTTCAGTTAAAAACAAAAAGGCACGTTATGAGTTTGCGAAAAGGCATGTGGGAGACTCCCAAAATAGAAATGCTATGTCTGGAGCAAACCCAACACATCACATCACCCAAAGAACACCATCCCCACAGTGAAACATGGTGGTGGCAACATCATGCTGTGGGGATGGGACTGGGAAACTGGTCAGAGTTAAGGGAGAGATGGATGGTGCTTAATACAGGGATATTCTTTAGTAAAACCTGTACCACTCTGTGATGATTTGAGGCTAGGACGGAGGTTCACCTTCCAGCAGGACAATGACCCAAACACACTGCTAAAGCAACACTTAAGTGGTATAAGGGTAAACATGTAAATGTGTTGGAATGGCCTAGTCAAAGCCCAGATCTCAATCCAATAGAAAATCTGTGGTCAGACTTAAAGATTGCTGTTCACAAGCACAAACCGTCCAACTTGAAGGAACTGGAGCAGTTTTGCAAGGAGAAATAGGCAAAAATCCCAGTGGTAAGATGTGGCAAGTAGAGACTTATCCAAAGCGACTTGGAGCTGTGAGTGCCGCAAAAGGTGGCTCTGCAAAGTATTGACTTTAGGCGATGAATAATTATGCACACTGACTTTTTCTGTTATTTTGTCCCATTTGTTGTTTGCTTCACAATAATAAAAAAAAAAAAACATCTTCAAAGTAGTGGGCATGTTCTGTAAATGAAATTATGCAAATCCTCAAACAATTCATATTAATTCCAGGTAGTGAGGCACCAAAATTCGAAAAAAAGTCAAGGGGGGTGAATACTTTTGCAAGGCACTGTAATTGGGTATATTTTAAGGACTTTCATTAGGGGAAGCACATAGACAGAATGAAGGAGTAACAGACTGGTCACAAAGAGTTGTATGTTTTATGCAACTACAGGTGAAACTCGAAAAATTTGAATATCGTGCAAAGTTAATTTATTTCAGTAAAGCAACTTAAAAGGTGAAACTAACATATGAGATAGACTCATTACATGCAAAGCGAGATATTTCAAACCTTCATCTGTTATAATTTGGATGATTATGGCTTACAGCTCATGAGAACCCCAAAGTCACAATCTCAGGTACCCTTTGCTCTGGGGGTATGGATTAATTAGCTGACTAGAGCGTGACACTTTGAGCCTAGAATATTGAACCATTTCACAACATTCTAATTTTAAGTTGCATTACTGAAATAAATTAACTTTTGCACGATATTCAAATTTTTAGAGTTTCACCTGTATTTCTGCATGAAAAAATCCTGCAAGAAAAAGAAACTACAAACCGGATTCCAAAAAAGTTGGGACACTATACAAATCGTGAATAAAAACTGAATGCAATGATGTGGAGGTGCCAACTTCTAATATTTTATTCAGAATAGAACATAAATCACGGAACAAAAGTTTAAACTGAGAAAATGTACCATTTTAAGGGAAAAATATGTTGAATCAGAATTTCATGGTGTCAACAAATCCCCAAAAAGTTGGGACAAGGCCATTTTCACCACTGTGTGGCATCTCCCCTTCTTCTTACAACACTCAACAGACGTCTGGGGACCGAGGAGACCAGTTTCTCAAGTTTAGAAATAGGAATGCTCTCCCATTCTTGTCTAATACAGGCCTCTAACTGTTCAATCGTCTTGGGCCTTCTTTGTTGCACCTTCCTCTTTATGATGCGCCAAATGTTCTCTATAGGTGAAAGATCTGGACTGCAGACTGGCCATTTCAGTCCCCGGATCCTTCTCCTACGCAGCCATAATGTTGTGATTGATGCAGGATGTGGTCTGGCATTATCTTGTTGAAAAATGCAGGGTCTTCCCTGAAAGAGATGACGTCTGGATGGGAGCATATGTTGTTCTAGAACCTGAATATATTTTTCTGCATTGATGGTGCCTTTCCAGACATGCAAGCTGCCCATGCCACACGCACTCATGCAACCCCATACCATCAGAGATGCAGGCTTCTGAACTGAGCGTTGATAACAACTTGGGTTGTCCTTGTCCTCTTTGGTCCGGATGACATGGCGTCCCAGATTTCCAAAAAGAACTTTGAATCGTGACTCGTCTGACCACAGAACAGTCTTCCATTTTGCCACACTCCATTTTAAATGATCCTTGGCCCAGTGAAAACGCCTGAGCTTGTGGATCTTGCTTAGAAATGGCTTCTTCTTTGCACTGTAGAGTTTTAGCTGGCAACGGCGGATGGCACGGTGGATTGTGTTCACTGACAATGGTTTCTGGAAGTATTCCTGAGCCCATTCTGTGATTTCCTTTACAGTAGCATTCCTGTTTGTGGTGCAGTGTCGTTTAAGGGCCCGGAGATCACGGGCATCTAGTATGGTTTTACGGCCTTGACCCTTACGCACAGAGATTGTTCCAGATTCTCTGAATCTTCGGATGATGTTATGCACAGTTGATGATGATAGATGCAAAGTCTTTGCAATTTTTCGCTGGGTAACACCTTTCTGATATTGCTCCACTATCTTTCTGCACAACATTGTGGGAATTGGTGATCCTCTACCCATCTTGGCTTCTGAGAGACACTGCCACTCTGAGAAGCTCTTTTTATACCCAATCATGTTGCCAATTGACCTAATTGGTGTTAATTGGTCTTCCAGCTCTTCGTTATGCTCAAATTTACTTTTTCCAGCCTCTTATTGCTACTTGTCCCAACTTTTTGGGGATTTGTTGACACCGTGAAAATTTGAAACAACGTATTTTTCCTTTAAAATTGATACATTTACTCGGATTAAACGTTTGATCTGTCATCTACTTTCTATTACAAATAAAATATTGACATTTGCCATCTCCACATCATTGCATTCAGTTTTTATTTACACTTTGTTTAGTGTCCCAACTTTTTGGGAATCCGGTTTGTATTTTTTGTATATGAACAGACAGCTTTAAAAAAAAAAAAAAAGGCACGTTTCTACAGTTCATTGGCTAAGTCCTCTTTCACACTTGCGTTGTCCGGATCCGGCGTGTACTCCACTTGCCGGAATTACACGCCGGATCCGGAAAAACGCAAGTGAACTGAAAGCATTTGAAAACGGATCCGTCTTCAAAATGCTTTCAGTGTTACTATGGAAGCCAGGACGCTATTAAAGTCCTGGTTGCCATAGTAGTAGTGGGGAGCTGGGGAGCAGTATACTTACAGTCCGTGCAGCTCCCGGGCGCTCCAGAATGACGTCAGAGCGCCCCATGCGCATGGATGACGTGCCATGCGATCACGTGATCCATGCGCTTGGGGCGCCCTGACGTCACTCTGGAGCACCCCGGGAGCCGCACGGATGGTAAGTATACTGCTCCCCCGCTCCCCACTACACTTTACCATGGCTACCAGGACTTTAGCGTCCCGGCAGCCATGGTAACCATTCAGAAAAAGCTAAACGTCGGATCCGGCAATGAGCCGAAACAACGCTTAGCTTAAGGTCGGATCCGGATCAATGCCTTTCAATGGGCATTAATTCCGGATCCGGCCTTGCGGCAAGTCTTCAGGATTTTTGGCTGGAGCAAAAAGCGCAGCATGCTGCGGTATTTTCTCCGGCCAAAAAACGTTCCGGTCCGGAACTGAAGACATCCTGATGCATCCTGAACGGATTTCTCTCCATTCAGAATGCATGGGGATAATCCTGATCAGGATTCTTCCTGCATAGAGCCCCGACGACGGAACTCTATGCCGGAAGAAAAGAACGCAAGTGTGAAAGAGCCTTAAGGGTACTTTCACACTTGCGTTTTTCTTTTCCGGCATAGAGTTCCGTCACAGGGGCTCTATACCGGAAAAGAACTGATCAGTTTTATCCCCATGCATTCTGAATGGAGAGTAATCCGTTCAGGATGCATCAGGATGTCTTCAGTTCAGTCGTTTTGACTGATCAGGCAAAAGAAAAAAACGCAGCATGCTACGGTTTTATCTCCAGCGAAAAAAACTGAAGACTCGCCTGATTGCCGGATCTGGCATTTTTCCCCATAGGAATGTATTAGTGCCGGATCCGGCATTCAGAATACCGGAATACCGGATCCGTCTTCCCGTTCTGTGCATGCGCAGACTGAAAAAAGGTGAAAAAAAATAAATGCCGAATCCGTTTTGCCGGATGACACCGGACGACGGATCCGGCATTTCAATGCATTTTTCGACTGATCAGGCATTTTTAGGACTGATCAGGATCCTGATCAGTCTTACTAATGCCATCAGTTAGCATACATTTTGCCTGATCCGGCAGGCAGTTTGCGGCGACGGAACTGCTTGCCGGATCTCTCTGCCGCAAGTGTGAAAGTAGCCTTACTGCCTGCACCTTAATAGCATACATTCTGCTGCAAACACTTAGCAATTGGGCATCTATTTTTCTAAAAAACATTTTAAACTTATAATTTCTAAATGTGCATATCTGTGCATTATACCATCAGTCACTAAATGGTATGGGTAGTTACAGAAAATGCATTTTACTGCCCATGTTAGTGAACACATAACTGCAACAGACCATGTAATCCAAAGACGTTTTACTGCAAAAATGGCATTGTTAAAATCATGTTATTGCAACAAACCACATAGTTCAAAGTCATTACAGTAAAAACTGAATTATCATGGTAAATTGTCGATACCAGTGTGCAGTGTGTTTGTGGAATAGGAGGGATATTTAGAGAGGTTGTTTTACTTCAGCAAATGGCATTTATCATGTAGGTAAAGTTGATACAAGGCATTTACTAATGGTGGGTGACCTCATTCAAAGCTGTGTTGTTGGTGGTGGTAGTAGTGGCACTTGTAGCCACGGTAGTGGGAGTAGGGGAAGAGGTAGCAACAGTGGCAGGAAATCAGGAGGGGGAGAAGGAGCCCATGATCACATATCTGTCACGGAAGGTGTACAGGAAACAAGACAATGCAAAATGAATATATGACTCACTGGATCCAAAACTAAGGAACAAAAGGGAGACCCCTGCATAAGATCTGGCACTCTCCCTGACTGCTCAGCCTATACGAAAATCCCAATGGTGGATGATCGCATATCCACGTACCTCGACTATATACCACCTGAACACCCTACAATAGTGAGGGGACACGACCACCGGCTCCCTACACTAGACACGGAGGGAGTCAGGGTCACCTGGGATCCAGCAAACAGAAAATCACAAATAAATGTACAGCACTTATCTTGTAGAAGGCTGAAAAATAGGATCAGCATGCACACACACTCCAGGAAGTTGTATAAGCCGCACACTAATGCATTATGGGGAGGAATTTAAAGGGATGCAATCAGTCCAACTAACGAGATGAGGAACTGAAATTCAAAACAAAGAAAACTCAAAAAGGAGGTTCTGAAAGGCTTCTGTCAGAGCTTCTCAGCTGTCTGGTTGTGACAGTACCCCTCCCTCTACGAGTGGACTCTGGACACTCAGAGCCCACCTTCTCAGGATGGGACCTATGGAAAGCCCTGATGAGACGAGTGGCCTTAATGTCCGTCACTGGGACCCACATCCTCTCCTCAGGACCATAACCCTCCCAATGAACGAGGTACTGGAGAGAACCGCGGACAAGACGAGAATCCACAATCCTAGAGACCTGAAATTCAAGATTCCCATTAATCATAATCGGAGGAGGAGGCAAAGGCGAGGGTACAATGGGTTGAACATAAGGTTTCAATAAGGACTTATGAAAAACATTATGGATCTTCCAAGTCTGAGGAAGATCAAGACGGTAGGCAACAGGATTGATGACAGACAGGATTTTGTAAGGCCCAATAAACCTAGGACCCAACTTCCAGGAGGGAACCTTCAATTTGATATTCTTGGTAGACAACCACACCAGATCACCAACATTCAGGTCCGGACCAGGCACACGTCTCTTATCTGCCACACGCTTATATCTCTCACTCATGCTCTTTAGATTATCCTGAATCTTTTGCCAAATAGAAGACAAAGACGAGGAGAATCTGTCCTCATCAGGTAAACCAGAAGACCCCTCTCCCGAGAAAGTCCCAAACTGCGGATGAAACCCATATGCACCAAAAAATGGTGACTTATCAGAGGACTCCTGACGACGGTTATTTAAAGCAAACTCAGCAAGGGACAAAAAAGAACACCAATCCTCCTGATTCTCCGCCACAAAACAGCGCAGATATGTCTCCAGATTCTGATTGACGCGCTCTGTCTGGCCATTTGACTGCGGGTGGAAAGCAGAAGAGAATGACAAGCGAACCCCCAAGCAAGAACAGAAAGCCTTCCAGAATCTGGAAACAAACTGCGTGCCCCTATCAGAGACTATGTCTGAAGGAATACCATGCAATTTGACAATGTGATCAATAAATGCCTGCGCCAGCGTCTTAGCATTGGGCAAACCAGGAAAAGGGATGAAATGCACCATTTTGCTAAAACCACCACCACCAGAATCACAGTCTTCCCCGAGGAACGAGGCAGGTCCGTTATGAAGTCCATGGACAGATGTGTCCAAGGACGGGAAGGAATGGGTAAGGGAAGGAGAGGACCTGAAGGCCGTGAATGAGGGACTTTGGCACGAGCGCAAGTCTCGCAGGCTTCCACAAAACCCTCAACCGACTTACGAAGCGCAGGCCACCAGAATCTCCGAGCGATGAGATCCACTGTGGCTCTTGCCCCCGGGTGCCCAGCAAGGACCGTATCGTGGTGTTCCTTAAAAATCTTGTGTCTTAAAGCGAGAGGCACAAACAACCTCCCAGGAGGACAAAGATCAGGAGCCTCTGACTGGGCTGCCTGCACCTCTGCCTCCAATTCAGGAAAAAGAGCAGAGACCACCACACCTTCAGCCAAAATGGGACCCGGGTCTTCAAAATTCCCACCTCCCGGAAAACAACGTGACAGGGCATCTGCCTTCACATTCTTAACCCCAGGGCGTAACGTGACAACAAAATTAAACCTTGAAAAGAACAAAGACCATCTGGCCTGTCTCGGGTTCAGACACTTGGCTGACTCCAAGTAGGCCAGATTTTTATGGTCAGTAAACACGGTAATAGGGTGTCTGGCTCCCTCTAGCCAATGGCGCAATTCCTCAAAAGCCAACTTGATGGCCAACAATTCCCTATCTCCCACATCGTAATTTCTCTCTGCTGGAGGAGAGTTTCTTCGAGAAAAAGGCACACGGTCGCCATTTGGCAGGAGAGGAACCCTGAGACAAGACCGCACCCACACCCACCTCAGAAGCATCAACCTCAACTATGAAGGGTAGAGAAATATAAGGTTGTACCAAGATGGGAGCGGAAGCAAAACTCTCCTTGATATTAGAAAAGGCCTTACGCGCCTCTACCGACCAGGAAGAAAAATCTACCCCCTTCCTGGTCATATCAGTGAGTGGTTTAACAATAGAGGAATAATTCAAAATAAACTTCCTGTAATAATTGGCAAAGCCCAAAAAACGCATCAGCGCCTTCTGATTCTCAGGAAGCTCCCACTCAAGCACAGCGCGGACCTTCTCGGGGTCCATGCGAAAACCAGAAGCGGAGAGAAGAAACCCCAGAAATTGAATTTCTGGAACCGCAAACACACATTTTTACAGTTTTGCGTATAATTTATTCTCCCGCAGGATGAGCAAGACCTGACGTAAGTGTTCCTTATGAGTTTTGAAATCAGGAGAAAAAATCTAAATGTCATCCAAATACACTAATACAAATTTCCCCATTAAATGATAAAAAATGCTGTTCACGAAATGCTGAAAAACGGCTGGGGCATTCATCAAACCAAAAGGCATAACCAAATTCTCAAAATGGCCCTCAGGGGTATTGAAGGCCGTCTTCCATTCGTCTCCTTCTCTGACCCTGACCAGGTTGTATGCCCCTCTTAGATCCAACTTGGAAAAGACTTTAGCCCCAACAATCTGGTTAAACAGGTCCGGGATCAGAGGAAGCGGATAAGGGTCACGAATTGTAAAACTGTTCAGCTCCCTGAAATCCAGACAAGGTCTTAAAGAACCATCTTTTTTCTTAACAAAGAAAAAACCAGCGGCAACAGGTGACTTCGAGGGTCTTATGTGACCTTTTCTTAGACTCTCCGAGATATAAGCACGCATAGCGAGCCTTACAGGTTGGGAAAGATTGTATAAACGAGATTTAGGCAGCTTGGCGCCTGGGATGAGATTAATAGGGCAATCGTACTCCCTGTGCGGAGGCAAATCCTGAACTCCACTCTCAGAGAAGACATCCGAAAATTCAGAAAGAAAAGGTGGTACAGTCTTAGTAGAAACCTCTGAAACAGATGTCGTGAGGCAATTCTCTCTGCAAAAGTCACTCCAACCATTTATTTGCCTCGCTTGCCAATCAATGGTGGGGTTATGTTTAATGAGCCAGGGTAGCCCCAACACAAGAGGAGTAGGTATTCCACTAAGGACGAAACATGACACATCCTCAACATGAGCATCACTCACAATTAAACGAATATTGTGAACTATGTCCTTTAATGATTTCTGAGAAAGTGGAGCGGAATCAATAGCAAAAACAGGAATATCCTTTCCCAAAGTGCACACCTGGAAACCATGAGTTATCGCAAAATGATTATCAATGAGATTGACAGCTGCTCCACTATCTACAAAAATCTCACAAAAAATGTTCTTGCTCTTTAGCGCCACCCTGGCAGGCAGGACAAAACGGGAACTACAAGCAAACGGAAAACCTTCAATTTCCGCCTCAACCCTGCCAATAGTAACAGATGGAACATTTTTAAAAGATTTTTTCCTTTTTGTTTCTTTATTACTCCCAGAAAACTGCCTGAATCTCCTAGAGGGACAAACATTTGCCAAATGATTTATACCTCCACAACAAAAACAAACCTTCCCATGCGGACTGAATCTTCTATTGTCAGAGGCAATCAACCCCAGCTGCATGGGCTCCTGCTCAGAAGGGGTTGACAGCGACTGAGACCCCTGCGCATAGAATGAGACCGCTGCACTGTCCTGGGACTGAGTATGACAGGAAGGAGAGATCTCTCCTCTCTCTCTAAGACGCCTGTCAATACGAACGGCCTGAGACATAGCACAGTCCAAGGAGATAGGCCTCCTGATGAAGCAATAGCGAAACGTGCGTCGAGGATCGCCAGACAGAGACAGCCCACATTGAAATCACTGGATATTGGGTAAGAGAGGAACTTAGATTGGCTTTAGTGCTAAGACAATAGATTCTATGCGATATGCTATGATTTATATACGGCACCAGCCTCTGAATATAGATGCCACCTATACCCCTGTCACAGTGACGCTATATACATTTAGGGTGAGAGATAACTGCATTTATAACTAGAGACAGCTTATATATTACATGCTGACCCAGACATATATTATATGCAGTATCTCACACGATAAGTGTAGAATACTAAATTATTTGCCATCTGTGATTACAGCATTTGCTGTGGACTGTTCTCTGTAGGCACCCTGTATGGTCTCTACGTATACAGTATGTATTTTTGTCTATGTTTTTATGTCAAAATAAAGATTTATTTTATTGGGTATTAAACGGTACCAGTTCTCTTCTGTTGATTAGTTGTACAAGATCTGCAGGATTAAAATAAGATGTGGGCTTTCAAATACAAACGTAGGCACCACAGCTTTATTGCAGCACATGAAACATCACCCAAATCAGTGGGAAAATAGAACTGGCCACCAGCAATAAAACAAGAGTGCATTCCTTCTCCTGGTCTCTTTTCAGCAGCTAGGCCGCATCCACATGCAGTACAGTGTTCTTGTCATTGTCATCAACATTTACTACTTCTCCCACTCAGACAGCCTTTCTGCTCCATTATCAGACTTTGATAACAGACTGTGTGGCCAGGAATCAACTGTACATGGCCAGCAAGCCACTGATGCACAAGCTTAACTCCCATCTGGCCAAGTTGCTGGAGGTACCCTCGCTGCTAAACCACTTAGTGGATTCTACTGCCTTCAAGGATTTGATGGTGTGTGCTCAGCTTAGCTACCATTATTTCTTAAAAAAGCTATCATGGCCGTATTCTCTTGTGACAGAGAAATTGGGCTGCTCCTTGCAATTCTTGCTGCCCGGCAAGTTGCACACCACAATAGACACCTGAAGCAGCTGCTACAGGCAGGGACAGTACGTCTTTCATGGCTCACTGCATCAATGTTTTTTGCGGTGAGGCAGCACCGCAGCAAGAAGCTCAGGTTCTTTTGACACCTCCATGTTTGTGTTGTTCTGGTTCCCACACCAGGTGCTTATCTGCCTCGTCCATGTCCTCCTCCATGGAATCCTCCTCTCCTCAACAGAAGCATGGCAGAGTGTCACTCCCCCTTCTCCTTCCTCCTATCATATGTGCAAAGTGAAGCATCACCATGCTATGTTAGAACTTATCGACATGGGTGAGAGTACCCACACAGCCAACCAGTTGCTAAAGTGCATCAAGCAGCAAACATCCTGCTGGCTATCTCTCCTCCAACTCCAACTGGTCAAGGCTGTCAGTGACAACGGCAAGAACAATGTGGTGCATTTGGGAGAATAACACATGCTCCCTGTGTGGAACATGTGATACTTCTAGTTGTGCAATGCTTTTTGAAAAAGTACTGTGGCTTGCAGGCAATTGCACTGATTTGTCATTAGGGACAACTGCAGCATAAAAGAATGTCTTCCATCTGTTATTTATCTTAGAGCAGACACCCACGCTGAGACAACAAGGGATGGCAGAGGAAGAACAGTTTATGCATCTTGCTGTCTGCTCTGTAGCTGTTGGGGACCCACATGGAGAAAGTGCCATAGAGTAGAAATGGAGGGTGAGGATAAGGAGCTGCTACTGCAGGAGGAGGAGCAGGAGAAGGTCACTTGCACAGGAGGATGAGGCTGAAGCTGATGACGACGACGACTAGAGATGAGCAAAGTTTTCAGAAATTAGATTTGGATGCTTTACGAATTCATTTATCACAATGTGCATTAAATCTGTGCATTAAATCAGGTCAAAATATATTTGCTAAGCATCTCTAATTTATTAGCATAGCATCTGCAATACAATATACCTTTGCATAGGTGGTATGCTGGAGGACTCTGAACTGTGCCTACAGTGGAGGTTGAGGGCAAGATGGAGAGAACCAGTAGTCATCCCTCTGTCGAATGGTGATAAGCAACTCAGCATGCATCTGCCATTTGTACAAAGGACTCGGAGGGACTCCTTGCCTCCATCTCCATTGCATATTGCCTTGGTCTGTCAGGGTAATCTGCGTCATCTTCGCCGCTGCCCTTTAGCTCCTTCTGCTCCTCTCCTGTCGCTTGGCAGATAAACCACATAGTTGTGTATATAATTCCTGGGCGTTTATGTCCTCCTCCTCCTGTACCAGTTCAGCCTCCACAGGGCTCAGGTGCCACGTCTTCTGTCCCCTCGCCAGTAAGATTTATCCGGTATTTTAGGGAGTGCAATGACATCATGCAATGTTAGACGGTGGCAGCTCATATGTGACACCTGCCGTTTGCTCAGGACCAGGTCCTTGATACTGACAAATAAAGTGGACTCCTCAAAGGGCCTGAGCAAACGGCAGGTGTCACACATGAGCTGCCACTGTCTAACTTCGAAATTTAACCAGGGAGTAGTCCTGTCCATCTGCATCATCAAGAAATTGGTCACAGGCTTCCTCTGCTCATACCAGGGGCGTCGTTAGGTCAAAACATTCGGGGCTTGAGCCCCGGATGTTTTAACCAGTGCCCCGAATGTATTGCTGGCACTGGCAGGGCCGGCTGGCGCTCTGACTCTCCTGCGCTACACAGGCCCCGCCGCTCGCCACACTCCAAAACTGTATGTTTAAATAATCCTAATCTCCGCCTGCCCTGCCTGCAGACTTAACTTTTAACTTTAATAATCATCCGCACCCGGCGCCGCTCATCTAACTAGATTTCTTACTGCAGCTCTGCCTCCGGTAACAGCAGGCAGTGCAGGCGGCGCTCACTCACTGACGTCAGGCGCCTGCTCCTCCTACTAGGCGGCGCAGGCGCGGGACGTCAGTGAGTGAGCCCTGCCCAAACTGCCTGGAGCTGACTAGCTGAGAGAGAGACTCTTCTCTGAGTAAGACTAGTATTAAGCAAAAGTTAAAGTTGCACTTGCAGGGGAGGGGATCTGTGGTGGATGGCACAGTTATTGGGAGAGGGATCTGTGGTGGATGGCACAGTTATGGGGAGGGGGATCTGTTGTGGATGGCACTGTTATGGGGAGGGGGATCTGTGGTGAATGGCACAGTTATTGGGAGGGGGATCTGTGGTGGATGGCACAGTTATGGGGAGGGGGAATCTGTGGTGGATGGCACAGTTATGGGGAGTGGGATCTGTGGTGGATGGCACAGTTATGGGGAGAGGGATCTGTGGTGGATGGCACACTTATAGGGAGAGGGATCTGTGGTGGATGGCACAATTATGGGAAGGGGGATCTGTGGTGGATGGCACAGTTATGGGGAGGGGGATCTGTGGTGGATGGCACAGTTATGGGGAGGGGGATCTGTGGTGGATGGCACAGTTATGGGGAGGGGGATCTGTGGTGGATGGCACAGTTATGGGGAGGGGATCTGTGGATGGCACAGTTATGGGGAGGGTGATCTGTGGATGGCACTGTTATGGGAGGGGGATCTGTGGATGGCACTGTTATGGGGAGGGGGATCTGTGGATGGCACTGTTATGGGGAGGGGGATCTGTGGATGGCAGTGTTATGGGGAGGGGGATCTGTGGATGGCACAGTTATGGGGAGGGGGATCTTTGGATGGCACAGTTATGGGGAGGGGGATCTTTGGATGGCACAGTTATGGGGAGGGGGATCTGTGGATGGCACAGTTATGGGGAGGGGGGTCTGTGGATGGCACAGTTATTGGGAGGGGGATCTGTGGATGGCACTGTTATGGGGAGGGGGATCTGTGGATGGCACAGTTATTGGGAGGGGGATCTGTGGATGGCACTGTTATGGGGAGGGGGGTCTGTTGATGGCACAGTTATTGGGAGGGGGATCTGTGGATGGCACTGTTATGGGGAGGGAGATCTGTGGATGGCACTGTTATGGGGAGGGAGATCTGTGGATGGCACTGTTATGGGGAGGGGGGATCTGTGGATGGCACTGTTATGGGGAGGGAGATCTGTGGATGGCACTGTTATGGGGAGGGGGATCTGTGGATGGCACTGTTATGGGGAGGGAGATCTGTGGATGGCACTGTTATGGGGAGGGAGATCTGTGGATGGCACTGTTATGGGAAGGGGGGATCTGTGGATGGCACTGTTATGGGGAGGGGGGATCTGTGGATGGCACTGTTATGGGGAGGGAGATCTGTGGATGGCACTGTTATGGGGAGGGGGATCTGTGGATGGCACTGTTATGGGGAGGGGAGATCTGTGGATGGCACTGTTATGGGGAGGGAGATCTGTGGATGGCACTGTTATGGATGATCTATGGGGTTGCCCAGATGGCTAGGCCTTTCACTGTAGTTATTAACCACATTCAGCAGTCCCCCATTCACTGAAGGGGGGGGACTGCTGAAAGGGGTTAATAACTACTGTGAAGGCCCCCATGAGGGCGTGGCTTCATTGGATGGGGGCGTGGCTTCATGTGGGCTCGTGCCCCGGATGTCTTCAGACCCTAGCAACGCCCCTGGCTCATACAGTCAGTCCAACATGTGGAGCATGGAGTTCCGTGTGAAGATGTTGCATATGAGGTGATGTAGGGGAACACTATTCTGCTTTTGCAATGTCCTCCTCTGCCTCCTCCTTCTCCACCTTGTCCTCAGCCTCCACTGTAGGCACAGTTCAGAGTGGTTCTCCAGTATACCACCTACGCAAAGCAAGGCATTGTCACACGGATTTGTTACCACAAATCGAGAGGAAATTTGTATTCGTTGCAAATCGAATTTGTTCTAAATTTCAGATTGGATTCCACTTTGGATGCTTCAATTCGATCAACACTAACGACAACACTAGCCATGATGACCAATCATCTCAATGGGGAGTGGAGATAGAAAGAACTGGATCCTTGGGCATGCTGGAGATAATGGCAAGCTGTATGCTTACTTACTGTATGTACTGACAGGCAGGCAGCTTTTGCCATGAGACGACATGAGAATCTCGCCTCAGGCGGCATCTTTTGCTGGCTTTAAAGGGGCGGCATCGGCACAGCCTGTGGCCGATGCCCTCCTTGCCAGTGGCACTGTACTTTTCCCTTTATAATATGCAATGCATCTTATAAAGGGAATATTAGTTAGCGCTTCCATTATGGAGGAGGCAGGGGAGTGAAGCACTGTGAGCACTGTACTTCCACCTCCTCCTGCTTGTTCTTCTCAGGTCCCGCCCTGCTGCATCCTGGCTGCCTGCAGCATCAGGACATACAGAGCACACTCTGACCTGACGCTGCAGGCAGTCAGGTGACTGTGCAGTGCGGGCCCCGAGAAGAGATGAGAGCCAGGGAGACCGCCGGATCGGGAGAGGAGCGGCGGAGCAGGAGAGGTAAGTTAATTTGCAGTATATATTTTACAGTCTGATTTTAGGTCTGATATGGGGGATCTGAGGTCTAATGGGAGTCTGTAGGTCTAATGGGGGCCTGATTGGGGGTCTGTAAGTCTAATGGCGCCTGGAGGTCTAATGGGGGTCTGATATGGGGGTCTGGTCTGAGGTCTGATATGGGGTTCTGGACGTCTAATGGGGGTCTGATAGATGGGGTCTGATATGGTGGTCTGAAGGTATGATATGGGTGTCTGGAGGTCTAATGGGGTCTGATATAGGGGTCTGGAGGTCTAATGGGGGTCTTTTATGGCTATATGGGGGTCTAGAAGTCTAATGGGGTCTGGAGGTATAATGGAGTCTGATATGGGGGTTTGTAAGTCTAATAGGGGTCTGATTGGGGGTTTGTAATTCTAATCTGGGCCTGGAGGTCTAATTGGGGATGAGAGCCAGGGAGACCGACGGACCGGAGAGGAGTGGCGGGGCAGGAGAGGTAAGTTAATTATTTTTATTTTACAGTCAGATTTTAGGTCTGATATGGGGGATCTGAGGTCTAATGGGGGTCTGTAAGTCTAGTGGGGGCATGATTGGGGGTCTGTAAGTCTAATGGGGCCTGGAGGTCTAATGGGGGTCTGATATGGGGATCTGGAGGTCTTGTCTGAGGTCTGATATGGGGGTCTGGAAGTCTAATGGGGTCTGATAGAGGGGTCTGATATGGTGGTCTGGAGGTATGATATGGGGGTCTGGAGGTCTAATGGGGGTCTTTTATGGACGTATGGAGGTCTGATATGGGGGTCTGGAAGTGTAATGGGGTCTGGAGGTATAATGGAGTCTGATATGGGGGTCTGTAAGTCTAATAGGGGTCTGATTGGGGGTTTGTAATTCTAATCGGGGCCTGGAGGTCTAATTGGGGACTGATATGGGGGTCTGGAGGTCTAATGGCGGTCTGGAAGTCTGGTCTGAGGTCTGATATTGAGTCTGGAAGTCTAATGGGGGTCTGATATGGGGGTCTGGAGGTCTGGTCTAAGGTCTGATGTGGGGGTCTGGAGGTCTAATAGGGGTCTTATATGGGGGTCTGTAGTTCTGGTCTGGGGTCTGATATGTGGGTCTGGAAGTCTAATGGGGGTCTGGAGGCCTAATGTGGTCTTATATCTGGGTCTGGAAGTCTGGTCTGAGGTCTGATATGGGGGTCTGGTCTGAGGTCTGTTACATGGGGGGTTTGGTCTTAGATGGGGGTTTCTGACATGGAGATCTAATGGGGGTATGATCTGAGGTCTGATATTGGGTCTGACATAGAGGTCTAAAGAAGGTCTGGTCTGAGATGGGGGGCCTCATCTGAGGGTTGATATGGGTGTCTGATTTGAAAGGTAAGGGGGATTTCATTTTTCGCCTCAGGCAGCAGAAAAGCTAAAATCGGCCCTGCCAACAAGAGTATCATTCACATGAAACAACCTGAAGATTATTGGATAGCCATGCTTTTAGACCCATGCTATAGCAAAATGAGGGAATGTTTTCCTGTTGCTGTAAGGGAGGCCATGCGTATGACCAGGAGGCCCGACCTCCCTCTGTCTCCATTAACACAAACAGCAGAAGCTGCAGCAGCGTCCAGTTCAGTATCATCAACATGATGGACCAATTTTTCATGTGCCGCTCCAGGCTGGTGAAAATCACCAAATGGAGACATACCATCGGAATACCCTACCTTGACTTTGGCCTTTCTTCAGTGGATACCATGTTCCTTGACCTCATAGACTTCTGGACAGGCAGATTGGAACAGTGGCTAGAAATGGCCCAGAATGTTCTCTCTGTACTGTTTTTTCCAGCCTTCAGAGTAATCTCAGAGAGGGTTTTCAGCATGGCATTTGGCGTCATCACACCCAATCGGACAAAGTTGTCCTCCGCTAGTGTGCTAAACATTACTTTTGTCAGAATGAATGAGGCATGGATCCGTGAGGACTTTCACATACCTCTGGCTGATGCTAATGAATAGGTCTGCCATTGCTGACGTTGTCCCATAATGCCACTGCTGCTGTCTGCCTACCATCATGTTCTGTACTGTATGGCTGCTGTTGCTTCCACCAGTACCACAGCTTCTATTCCCTGCTGCAAATCCCCCTACTGCCAATTCCATTACCTACTGCTACTACTATGACTACTACTCAAAGACAGCAACACACATCCAATGCCTTGTCTGTTCCATTCAGTGTTGCTATTGCTGGCGCTACTATTGCTGCCAGTTATTACCCTAAACAACAGTTCCAATGCAAATGCCCTCAAAAGACAAGGGGGCACTGCCTCCGACTGGAGAAGAAAAAGTTCAGTCTCCAGATGTGTCAAAGCTTCTATACTGTAAGAACTGTGAAGCTGTGGAATAGACTTCCTCAGGACGTGGTCCCAGCAGGAACAGTGGACAGTTTTAAAAAGGGTTTAGATTAATTCTTAAAAGTAAGTGACATTAATGCTTATGAAAATGTGTAGAAATCTGAGTCTCACTTCCTTCTGGGATTTGCATCCCTGCCTACATCACTTGATTGAACTTGATGGACTTATATCTTTTTTTCAACCGAATTAACTATTTAACTATGTAACAACTTACCCTTTCCAGATCCATACTGTACTGCTGCTGCGCCCAAGTAAAAAGGAGAATTTTTCCAAGCTTGTTCCAATTCAGAACAAGCCACGAGAAGATATTTTGCCCCCATTAACGCATATATTTTGGATGCTTGTGTAGAACAAGCCACTGTTTCTTCTGACATTAACGTGTGTATAAACAAGGGCAGGGATCTACTTCCATTAAGGAATCATTTTTGGACGCTTGGTCCCAAAAAGCTGTTTTTTGCTGATAACATCATGTGTGTTTATCGGTAAAACAGTGGCTTGTCTAATATGAAAAAGTGTGAGCAGTGTTTATTAACACTATCAACCGTGCGTCTACCCATAGCTATATATGTCAGGGTCATTCTGACATTATTTGCTATTGCGTTTAAGAAAATTCGGAATCCCAGGAGACAGTTATTCCAAAATGGTGCAAACCACATACAGGTTTGATGCCATCCAGAGATAACTTAGGAGAATGTTGTATGATTTTTTCCAAGTAATTCCTAATACTGACCAGAACGGGGGCTTCTTAGAATTATTGTAGGGTACAAATTAGATTTAGCTTGGAAAATGAAATGCTGTCATGCCATGCACCAAAACCTGTAGGGAATGCAACCAGTATGAGAAGTTATTAAATCTGACACCTGATTGTGTTTGTCAGAGCTGAAAATCTTGCTGAGTTTTCGGACACAGATTAAGAGCACATGTTTCAGTTCTGTGAGAGCGGAGAGAGACGCAAAACTTAGTCTGTTCTTTCATTGCTTTATGACATTTTGTTGGAGCGGCTCATGGTCTGTGCATAGAACTTAATCCTTCATGTGTCAAGCAGGAAATCCTCAGCAGATCTTTAAAAATAATCTAAAACCAATGGAAGCCAATAATATTCCCAGTGGATCTGGATCATATTATATGTTTGGTCTTACTACAATAGTTCAGCCATCGCAATGTATCACTGAAAAATGTTGGCATGCATTAAACTGATCTATAGTGCCTTTCTAATGCAGGCTTATCCTCGGCCTGCTACTATCGAAAAACGAGGGGTGTGCACTAGGGAAACCTGCTGTTTTTAAATGTGGTAATGCTCTGCAAATTTTTTTTATACTTTTAGGCCCATTTGTTAGAATTCCTTCTTTTAAAATGTTGTACTGGAAAAATATAGCAAAAAAATACACTTTAATTCATTTTGATCCTATTTTTTCAGTAAAGGTCTCATCTGAACCATTACTGCCAGGTAATAAGACTAGATAGGGGGTAAAAAGTACTTACCTCTGAGTACTTTGCTTCTGTGTGTGCCAGTTATTATGTCCTACAACCAGGGTTGCTTGGGCCTGGCAGAGGAAATTATTCTCGGGGCCCAATCTCTATATCATCAATAAAGTCTAGTAGTTTTTAATCAAAGAAATACACCCTAGTGGTGAATGATTAGCTCCATAGGCAGCTTCTCCTGGACTTTTGGGGCCCACTGTGGCTTCAGACAGATTCTCTAGTACTCTGGTGGGCCAGTCCGACCATGTCTATAACCTAGTGTGCTATTTGGGGTTAATTTGGGGTTAATGTTAGATTCACAGCTTCCAACTCCAGGGTCTGCAAGGGGAATACCTGCAGACCCTTAAGTTCTGCTAACCAGGGTGCTGAGTACAAAGTCTGACTGTGGAAGCTCTATTGCTAAAATGGCGAGCTAAATGGGAGAGGGGGGGGGGGGGGGGGGGGAATATTTGCATGAATTGCAGTACAACATAAAGAAAAGAAAATACTATCTTACTGACCTTTTAGAGGAGAAATAGGCATTATTGTGCTGCATCTTTTATTCTAATTTGACCACTAACCACCCAGTCTCCTACAGGATGACCGTATGAATAATTGCATTTAAAATAACATGGTATAAAACGACAGGAACAGCTAACAGTGGAGGAATATACACAGGGGGTGAACAGCTTGTAGTTTAGGTTATATAATCACTTTTCTTTATCTTAACTATCTCAACACTAATCTTTGACAATCTCACCATGCCATCTAGTGGCTGTTCTTCTGTACTGCACACTTTACTGTGATACATTTGACATAGTGATCCCTGTCCTTTTTCCATCCTTCAGGATTTATTCTTGAGTTTGACAAAAAGTGCCACACCAGACAACTGGGGTCCTCAGTGTTCTCGGATAGGCTAATTGGCTTGTCCGTAATTATACCAGGCTTATACTTGAGGCCACACTGGGGACAGAGATTTACATGAGTGAAGATAATTAGAGATGAGCGAATTTCACATTTTGAAATTTGTTCACACTTTGTTTGGTGGTAAAAGGTAAATTGCGTTATAGATTCCGTTACCACGGACCTTTCCATTATTTATTTCCGGAGGCATTCCATTATTTATTCCGTCATAATAGAAGTCTATGGGGGGCAAAATGGATCCGTTCCTTTTCTGTTATGCAGGGGAGTCTTCTTATGAATGAATTTTATAAGTGGAAATTTGCTCATCTCTAAAGTAAATGTCTAAAGCACTGCAAAATGAATGATTTCTTTAAAGGAATTTCTGAATACCTAGAGGTGAACATTAATAAAAATAAACTAAAGAGATGGACCAATTGTATGTGTACAAACATTACTGTAAAGCCTGTATACTAGTGTTGAGTGAGCATGCTCGGCCGAACTGCTGTTCGGCTCGAGCATCGCTATGCTCGGCATATGGCGGTACTCCGGCGAGTACCGCATTTGCTCAAGGGCCATGCTCGAGTCTCCTCCCCGCACGTTTCGCAGCTGCTATGCAACCAATAAACGTGCAGGTAAGTACTGCCCTCACTGTAATGCCAGAAGCCATCTTGGCTACTGGCATTACAGTGATTGGCTTGCCGGAATACGTCATCGGGTGCTATATAGCACCCGATGACGCATGTTTGGCTCATTTGTAGTTAGGGAGAGCTGCGCTTCGAAAGTGACAGAGAGTGTAGGGAGTCTGATCGCGATCAATTCAGTAGAAAAACGTTTCAAAGACCCAAAAGTCCTTTTAAATATAACTGAAAATTAATATATTTCTTCCATCAATTTCAATACTTTTTCTATAGAGGGTGTCTGCAGTGACTAGAGACATCTGTCCAATAACTTCTGAGTGTCAGGGCCAGAGATTGGAGAAATATAACTGAAAATTATAATATTTATTCTATCATTTTCAATATTTTCCTATAGAGGGTGTCTGCAGTGACTAGAGACATCTGTCCAATACCTTCTGTGTGTCAGGGCCAGAGATTGGAGAAATATAACTTAAAATTAATATATTTTTTCCATCATTTTTCTATAGAGGGTGTCTGCAGTGACTAGAGACATCTGTCCAATACCTTTTGTGTGTCAGGGCCAGAGACTGGAGAAATATAACTTAAAATTAATAAATTTTTTCCATCATTTTCAATCATTTTTCTATAGAGGGTGTCTGCAGTGACTAGAGACATCTGTCCAATACCTTTTGTGTGTCAGGGCCAGAGACTGGAGAAATATAACTTAAAATTAATATATTTTTTCCATCATTTTCAATCATTTTTCTATAGAGGGTGTCTGCAGTGACTAGAGACATCTGTCCAATATCTTCTGTGTGTCAGGGCCAGAGATTGGAGAAATATAACTGAAAATTAATATATTTTTTCCATCATTTTCAATAATTTTTCTATAGAGGGTGTCTGCAGTGACTAAAGACATCTGTCCAATACCTTCTGTGTGTCAGGGCCAGAGATAGGAAAAATATAAGCAAAATCTGCTTTCCTTTTTCCATCCATCATCCACGATACCTAGCTTCATGTCCCAGTTTGCAGGGCGTCGCAGGACAAAACTCTTGAAGTCAGACCAGTGCGACCAGGTGGTTGGTTGGATTGCAGCAGATAATGCTTCAAGTCGGTTAAGCACCACCATGTCTTCCACCAAGTCCAGTCTCAATAGCCAAGAGTCTGGTCAACAGAATCCTCTCCCTGATCCTGCTTCCTCCCACCATGGAGAGTCTGGCCAAACAAGTGATCCCACACTCCGAGGAGCTCTATTTATCGCCATTACTTGATTTAGCCCTCTCGCCAAGCACGCTTGAAAAGGGACATGAGATCTTGTGACCTGATTCCCAACCTCTTGAGCATTCACAGTAACAAGGACATGACGGTGGGGAACGGCAATTAGCGTTTAATGAGGTGGATGGTGATGAGACATAGTTGCCAATGAGTCAACCGCAATTACTGTCTCAAGAGGTTGATGAAGAGGATGAGACACAGTTGTCAATCACTGAGGTTGTGGTTAGGTCAACAAATCTAGAGGATGATCAGAGTGAGGAAGTGGAAGAGGAGGTGGTGGACGATGAGGTCACTGACCCAACCTGGGAAGGTGGAAAGCCCGAGTGAGGACTTCAGTACAGATGGGGAAGGATCAGCAGCACCGCAACAGGCTGTAAGAGGCAGTGGGGTGGCAAAAGGGAGAAGGCGGGCAACACCAAACAGGCCCACAACTGTTCCACGGAGCACCCCCTTGCAGAAATCTCCCTTGCCAAGGGGTAGGTGTTTCGCAGTATGAAGCTTTTTTGAGGAAAGTGCGAATGACAAAAGAATAGTAGTTTTCAACCTGTGCCACACCAAAATGAGCCGGGGCGTGAACACAAGCAACTTCGCCACCACCAGCATGATCCGCCACATGGCATCCAAGCACTGTAATAAGTGGGACGGAATGCCTGGGTCAACAATCTGTGTCTGCGAGTCACACCACTGCCTCCTATTCGCCAATGGTACGTGATGGCCAGTCGCCTGTCGAATGCGCAGACGAGAATGCCTCCTGCCCTGCACCTGGACCTTTGCAAGCACCATCAGCGACCACATCCACTTCCCTGTCCCAGCCCAGCATCCAAATGTCATTAAACCAGGCATTTGAACCCAAGCGCAAATACCCAGCCACCCACCCACAGGCCATAGCATTTAATGCGCACCTTTCAAAATTACTGGCCCTGGAAAATGTTGCTATTTAGGCTTGTGGACAGTTAGGCCTTCTGCAGACTGATGTCGGCATCCATCCCGTGGTACTCTGTCCCCAGCTGCCACTATTTTTCAAGGTGTGCCATGCCCGCATTACACCAACATGTGTCCCGAAACATCACACGTGCACTTACCAACGCAGTTAATGGGAAGGTCCACTTAACCACGGACACATGGATGAGTGCATTTGGCCAGGGACGCTACATTTTCCTGATGGCACGCTGGGTGAACATTGTGGAGGCCGGGAGCGAGTCGTACCCTGGGATGGCACAGGTGCTACCGACTCCGAGGATTGCGGGCCCTAATTCCATCAGGGTTTCTGCCAGCACCTACGTTAGTGGCTCTAACCCCCACTTCTCCTCCTCCTCTATTTCCACCTCCGAATTAGCCGCGTGCAGCACCAGTCAGCCATCAGCCGGTAGCTGGAAGCAGTGTAGCATTGCAGTGGGGAAGCGTCAACAGGCTGTGCTGAAGCTGATATACTTAGGGGACAAACAGCACACCACCGCAGAGCTGTGGCAGGGGATAAGAGACCAGACTGAGCTGTGGCTCTCACCACTCAACCTACAACCAGGCATTTTTGTGTGTGATAATGGCTGTAACTTGGTGGCGGCTTTGGAGCTCGGCAAGCTCACACACATCCCATGCCTAGCCCACGTCTTAAACTTAGTGGTTCAGCTGTTTCTCAAAACCTACCCCAATTTGCCTGAGCTACTGGTGAAGGTGCGCCGTGCGTGTGCACATTTACGTAAGTCATCGACAGCTTCCGCCGGTCTGTCAATGCTGGGGCAGCACTTGAAATTGCCAGCTCACCGGCTGTTGTGCGACGTGAGCACGTGCTGGAACTCCATGTTCCACATGTTGGCCAGGCTTTGTGAGCAGCAGAGGGCAGTAGTGGAATATCAGCTGCTACATGGTGGTCGCATTTCCAGTCAGTTTCCGCTAATCAGAAGCGAGGAGTGGGCATGGATGTCTGATCTCTGTGAGGTTTTAAGAAACTTTGAGGAATCAACACTGATGGTGAGCGGCGATAACGCTATTATCAGCGTAACCATTCCACTTCTGTGTCTACTCAAATGCTCGCTGCTCACAATTAAGGCCGACACTTTGGATGTGGAAGAGGTGGAAAGACACTACACAGGTTGATAGCCAGACCACCCTCCATCCGTCTTGTCAGCGTGAATTGGATGATGAAGAGGAGGGAGAGCAGGAGACGGTTGCCTCCGCTACAGAGGGTAGTACCCATGGAAGTTTAATTCCATCTGTTCAGCGTGGGTGGGTAGAAGAGGAGGAAGAGGATGAGGAGATGGACAGTCATCATCCTGATGATGACAGAGAAGTCTTGCCTGTTGGTACTCAGGCACACATGGCTGACTTCATGTTAGGCTGCCTTTCCTGCGACCCGCGCGTTATACGCATTTTAGACAACACGGATTACTGGGTGTTCACCCTGCCTGACCCCCTCTACAAAGAGAACTTGTCATCTTTCATTCCTCAGGTGGAGAGGACGAGCAAAACGGTACAATACCAAAAAGTCCTTGTTGAAAAATTGTTCCGAAAATTTCCTTCTGACAACGCTGGCGACAGAGTCCGTACTTCCTTGGGAAACCGAGGAGGGAAGACAATGGGAACACACAGTAGTTCCAACAGAGGCAGAGCAACACTCTCCAAGGCCTGGGACAGTTTCCTGACACCCCGCCAGCACCCTCACCCTGATGCGCGGTCTAGTGTCACAGGGAGGAAAAAGAGTATATAGCAGACCGTGTCAGCGTCCTCAGTGATCCTTCAGTGCCTTACAACTACTGGGTGTCCAAGCTGGACACGTAGCATGAACTGGTGCTCTACGCCTTGGAGGTGCTGGCCTGCCCTGCCGCCAGCGTTTTGTCTGAGAGGGTATTCAGTGCTGCTGGTGGCATTATAACAGATAAGCGTATCCGCCTGTTAACTGAAAATGCTGACAGGTTGACTCTTATAAAAATGAATAAGGCCTGGATTGCCCCAGAATTCTCGACTCCACCAGAGGAAACCGGATGAACAAAGGCACTTTAAATGTGTTGTTTAATGTACTCAATACACTATATTCCCATGCACCCCTTTCACCACAAAAAAGGGTATATGGTTACATTCTTCCTTTTCTCATCCTCCTCCTCCTCTTCCATCATATCAACATGCTTATTCGTCGCATATAATGCCTTTGCATATATCCCCTTGCATATAATTTTTTACAGGGTCAGCTCAACTGCAGGCCCTCGCATATAATGTTTTACAGGGTCAACTCACCTGCAGGCCCTCGCATATAAATTTTTACAGGGTCAGCTCAACTGCAGGCCCTCGCATATAATGTTTTACAGGGTCAGCTCAACTGCAGGCCCTCGCATATAATGTTTTACAGGGTCATCTCACCTGCAGGCACTCGAATATAATGTTTTACAGGGTTAGCTCAACTGCAGGTCCTTGCATATAATATTTCACAAGGTCAGCTCAACTGCAGACCCTCGCATATAATGTTTTACAGGGTCAGCTCAACTGCAGGCCCTCGCATATAATGTTTTACAGGGTCAGCTCAACTGCAGGCCCTCGCATATAATGTTTCACAGGGTCATCTCACCTGCAGGCCCTAGCATATAATGTTTTACAGGGTCAGCTCAACTGCAGGCACTCACCTAAAATCTTTTACAGGGTCAGCTCAACTGCAAGCCCTCGCATATAATGTTTTACAGGGTCAGCTGAACTGCAGGCCCTCGCATCTAATATTTTACAGGGTTAGCTCACCTGCAGGCCCTCACATATAATGTTTTATAGGGTCAGGTCACCTGCAGGCCCTGACCTAAATCTTTTACAGGGTCAGCTCAACTGCAGGCCCTCGCATATAATGTTTTACAGGGTCAGCTCAACTGCAGGCCCTAGCATATAATGTTTTACAGGGTCACCTCTCCTGCAGGCCCTCGCATATAATGTTTTACAGGGTCAGCTCATCGGCAGGCCCTCGCATATAATGTTTCACAGGGTCAGCTCACCTGTAGGCCCTCACATATATTGTTTTACAGGGTCAGCTCACCTGCAGGCCCTCGCATATAATGTTTTACAGGGTCAGCTCAACTGCAGGCCCTCGCATATAATGTTTCACAGGGTCAGCTCACCTGCAGGCACTCACCTAAAATCTTTTACAGGGTCAGCTCAACTGCAAGCCCTCGCATATAATGTTTTACAGGGTCAGCTGAACTGCAGGCCCTCGCATCTAATATTTTACAGGGTTAGCTCACCTGCAGGCCCTCACATATAATGTTTTACAGGGTCAGGTCACCTGCAGGCCCTGACCTAAAATCTTTTACAGGGTCAGCTCAACTGCAGGCCCTCGCATATAATGTTTTACAGGGTCAGCTCAACTGCAGGCCCTAGCATATAATGTTTTACAGGGTCACCTCTCCTGCAGGCCCTCGCATATAATGTTTTACAGGGTCAGCTCATCGGCAGGCCCTCGCATATAATGTTTCACAGGGTCAGCTCACCTGCAGGCCCTCACATATATTGTTTTACAGGGTCAGCTCACCTGCCCTCACATATAATGTTTTACAAGGTCAGGTCACCTGCAGGCCCTGACCTAAAATCTTTTACAGGGTCAGCTCACCTTCAGGCCCTCGCATATAATGTTTTACAGGGTCAGCTCATCGGCAGGCCCTCGCATATAATGTTTTACAGGGTCAGCTCATCTGCAGGCCCTCGCATATAATGTTTTACAGGGTCAGCTCATCGGTAGGCCCAAGCATATAATGTTTCACAGAGTCAGCTCACCTGCAGGCCCTCACATATAATGTTTTACAGAGTCAGCTCACCTGCAGGCCCTCACCTAAAATCTTTTACAGGGTCAGGCTGGGAGAAAGTTGGCTGCTGGCACCAGACTTGCCCTCCAATAGATCCTCGTTAACGGAAAGTGTACTCATTCCAATAACAAGGCCGATTAGGTGTGCTGTATTGTTATTTATCGTCACTACCTCCCCAAGTCGGGAGTTGGTAATTGCCGGGCGCCTGCTGCCTTCCCTAGATGCTTGTGCTTTAATAGCTTGACCCACCCTCTCTGGGTCGTTAACGATTAGGAACAAAAGGGGCAAGGCAACAACAGCCAATCAGATTTCAGCCATTGACCTCCCTTGGATATGGTAGCCCTTTCTCAGGCATCGAACCCTGATTGCCCATTACCCATGATCACCATGGTAGGCGCAGAAAAGAACATCGAAAGTTGATAGTACAGACATCCAAATGGATCGTCACCGTCACGGAAACGTGCAATCGCCCAGAGGTTATCTAGAGTCACCAATGCGGCGGCAGGCCCTCGCCCCTAATGTTTTAGATGATCAGATCAGCAGGCCCTTGCTCCAAATGTTTTTGAGAGTCACCAGTAGGACATCAATCATAATTTTTCAAGGGTGTGTATGATGCCCTCCTTTATGTGTAACAAAGGGTGTTATGGAGTGCAGGTTCCTTGCAATTTTTGGCAGCACTTTCACTTAGTGCATAGGCTTTATGTATGTAGGAGTCCCACTACCTGAATTATTGTACCATAATGTGAATGAGGCCCTCCATTATGTGATATACAGGTTGTATCAGAGTGCCTCTTCCTTGTCATTTTTGGCAGCACTTGCACTTTATATACAAGTAAATATACAGAAAAGAATGTTTCTTAACAATTTTTCCTCTAAAAGTGATTTATTTTTCGGGTTTTGTGCGTATTATTGTCAGTCTGTAAAAGTGGCGTACTACTCAGACTACATCATTCCCAGCAGCGACCTGGGAGTCTAAGATGCATCCAGACATCCTCCCCATGCTGTTCCCGAACCATTTTGGTGGTGTTTCCATCAATTTATGACCGTTTCCTATGAACCTTGGCACCCTCCCCTCTTCAGAGCAGGGGGTACCTGGTTTAATGCTCGGGTTCTCCCATTGACTTCCATTATACTCGAGTGCTTGGTAGAGCACCCGAGCATCCCGATGTGTTTGGCCAGAGCACGCGAGCACTTTGGTGCTCAATCATCACTACTGTATACTTAATGTACTTTATTTCTAAGGGGTCAGTCCTTACAGACAGAATAGATTTGGCCTTGGGTGATACAGTATGTGCGGCACCTCGATCTAGGATGGCAGGAGGAATTAGACAAATAAATTTGCATCTTAAACAAAATGATTTTACTGACCTAACTTGAGGCAACATTGCTAGTGCTTACAGCCTCTCAATGAGGGCACATGCTTAGTTTTGGGCAGTTGTTTTGGGGTTCAGTTATTTATGTACTCTGGCTCTTTAAGTGGCAACAGGCAAATATAACTGAGCCCCTTTAAAGGGGACCTGTCACAACAAAATGCAGTGCAATCTGGAGGCTGCATGTTATAGAGCAGGAGGAGCTGAGCAGATTGATAACATTTTTGCAGGAAAAGATTCAGTATTGTAATATTTAAAATTGAAACCTCTGCTATTACTGACTTATTGTTTAAAGGGGAGGTGTTATCAGTGATTGATAGCATTCTCTGTGTAAGTGTGTATACAGAGATACCTGTCAGTCACTGATAGCTGTACACAGGGGAGGTGTTATCAGTGATTGATAGTATTCCCTGTGTAAAGAGTGTATTAGACACCCAGATGCTGCTAGCAATTGTCGAGAGGGAAGTGTTTCCACCCGGCAATCCGCAGATAACTAGCAGAGGACATCGCTGCTCTTAAATACATCAATATCCTCCACAACATTGGAGTGCTGGTGGCAGAGCCAGGCTTCGGGTGAGAAGAACTTTGGCTACACGGAGCCAATACATTTCAATGCTGTACGGACACAGCATTAAAATGTAAGTATTTAAACAAATCGACTTCAGATCTATGATCCAAAGGTCGAATCGCTCAAGCTTAGGCTACTTTTACACTGGCGTTTCTGGGTCCGCTTGTGAGATCCGTTTCAGGGCCCAAAACGGATCAGTTTAGCCCCAAGGCATTCTGAATGGATAAGGATCCGTTCAGAATGCATCAGTTTGCCTCCGTTCAGCCTCCATTCTGCTCTGGAGGCGGACACCAAAAGGCTGCTTGCACCATTTTGATGTCCGGCTGACGATGCGGAGCCAAACGGATCCGTCCTGACTTACAATGTAAGTCAATGGGGACGGATCCGTTTTCACTGACACAATATGGTGCAATTGAAAACGGATGCGCCTCCCATTGACTTTCAGTGTAAGTCAAAACAGTTCAGTTTGCATTATCATGAAAAAATAAAATAAAAATGCAAACGGATCCGTTCTGAACGGATACAATCGTTTGCATTATAGGTGCGGATCCGTATGTGCAGATACCAGACGGATCCGCACCTAACGCAGGTGTGAAAGTAGCCTTAGATATAACCTCCAGATATCAGCCGCTGCTCCTATAACACTCCAGCATGCACTCATATAACCCCCAGAGACATTTACATCATATGTGACTGATATCAGCCGCTCCACTTATAATGCAGGTGAAGAGGGAGGGGTGTAAAGGTGAGATATTAGGGAGGGATCTGTGATGGGGCAAGGGCAACAGAGGGGGACTTTACCCCCCATCCCTCAACACTGTAACTTACTCCCCTGCTGCGGTGTGGAGTAGTAGAATGCAAGGACCAGGGAGGGGACTAAGATTCCCACCTCCTGCAGGGCACTTGAGTAATAGGAGGTCAGAAGGTGCAGAGTCGCTGCTGGCTGTTACAATTTTCTCCTGCATACATGGTTCGTCTGGCAGGAGTCGTCTCTGACCCCCTCCTCATATGGACTTTCACACTACAGAGAGGAGCAGGAGGCTGTCTTCTCTCTTGCAGTCAGTAAATCTCGTGCTGTCCCTTCAACATCTGTGAGCGAGCCCCTTTTTTTCCTTCCTTGCAGCAGCTCGAGGTATTATTAGTGCATTGATAGCATTCTCTGTGTAAGTATGTATACAGAGATATCTGTCAGTCACTGATAGCTGTACACAGGGAGGTGTTATCAGTGATTGATAGTATTCCCTGTGTAAGTGTGTATACAGAGATACCTGTCAGTCACTGACAGCTGTACACAGGGAGGTGTTATCAGTGATTGATAGTATTCCCTGTGTAAGTGTGTATGCATAGATAGCTGTCAGTCACTGATAGCTGTACACGGGGAGGTGTTATTAGTGATTGATAGTATTCTCTGTGTAAGTGTGTATACAGAGATACCTGTCAGTCACTGACAGCTGTACACGGGGAGGTGTTATTAGTGATTGATAGTATTCCCTGTGTAAGTGTGTATACAGAGATACCTGTCAGTCACTGACAGCTGTACACAGGGAGGTGTTATCAGTGATTGATAGTATTCCCTGTGTAAGTGTGTATGCATAGATAGCTGTCAGTCACTGATAGCTGTACACGGGGAGGTGTTATTAGTGATTGATAGTATTCTCTGTGTAAGTGTGTATACAGAGATACCTGTCAGTCACAGATAGCTGTACACGGGGAGGTGTTATTAGTGATTGATAGTATTCCCTGTGTAAGTGTGTATACAGAGATAGCTGTCAGTCACTGATAACTGTACCCAGGGAAGATGTTATCAGTGATTGATAGAATTCTCTGTGTAAGTATGTATGCATAAATAGCTGTCAGTCACAGATAGTTGTACATGGAAAGGTGTTATCAGTGATTGGTAGCATTCTCTGTGTAACTGTGTATACATAAATAGCTGTCAGTCACTGATAGCTGTATGCAGGAGAGGTGTTATCAGTGATTGATAGCATTCTCTGTGTAAGTGTGTATACAGAGATAGCTGTCAGTCACGGATATCTGTACACAGGGAAGGCAAATACTCCACCTGACGCGCGAAACGGCCGTCCTGAACCACATCCACTGCATGTATGTAAGTCCGTCCCATGCCACATCATATTTGTATCCAGCTTTTGAATCCAGCCATTGATGTACTCAGCTTTACATGTACTCAGCGTTCTGATGTATTCAGCCATTTATATATTCAGCCACTGATGTATTCAGCCACTACTTCTATGTATTTAGCTTCTGATCTACTCAGCAACCATTTTTGGAGGATTAAAAAAGCTTGTTGCACCGAATGGTGAGTGCCGCCTGAATATTATTCTCATTATCTGTTGTAACTATACTGTTTCAGGCAGAGCACCATCAGGTAGCACATTAGCACATCTAGTGCGCAAAAAGTGAAGTTTTTCCAGTGTTGAGAAAATAAAATAAAAAAGGGGAGAAGGTCAGCAGTGCCACTCACAACTGTTTTCTTAAGTATTGTCATAGACATTCTCCACCTGCTATGACCTTAGCCTGTCCCTGACTACAATTTTGCCTGATACCTCGGTGTCTCTGACCCCATGGGCCAGTGGTCAATCATACAAATCCAGGAGGTAGTGGCCTGTCGGTTCCCCTGCAGGGAAGTCCAGATCCTTGACTAGGCCCAGATGTGACTACAAAGGCTGCTCCCCCCCAGCTAATCCATTGTTTTAATGACAGACTACAGCACAATGGTCATTATAGAATCAATCTTTATTTGTATATAGCAGAAGGAAAAATACTCTTTTCTCAGTTTGATCTTCATTAAATGTATTTTGTTTAATTACAAGTAGAATGGATGTTTGCCAGGTAAACATATACACACGGGTTAGTTTCATGTACATACGGTCATGTGACATAAAGCATGCCCTTTCACAATTGTACACACAGCATCGACTCATGAAACATCTGTAAAAAGGTTGGGTCTGTTTGGCAATCGGACACATAAAGCAGCAGCATACAGGATAAGGGGTTCACAAATGTTACACTTATACAGCAGGCAAGCAGGTCTGGTGGACCACAAATAGACAACCGATCCTTAATGACCTAAACCAGGGATCAGCAACCTCCGCACTCCAGATATTCTGAAACTACAACTCCCAGAATCCTCCCTTCACTTGTATGAGAGTTACAAGAAGAGGCGAGCAAGTGTACATGCTGGGAGTTGTAGTTTGACAGCAGCTGGAGAGGGAAAAGTTGCTGACCCCTGATCGAAGCATTAACCCAACAGGTTTCCTTGCACTTCACAGGCTTGATAACCCTACACTGATGTCCTCATGATGTAAAATTCCAGATGCTGAACGGATCCTCGCTTCTCTTTACAATCTATGATGGAAACTGAATGTTTTACAGAATGGTGTAGTCCAGAGGATATCTGTAACATTTACATACATTTTCAGTAAACCACCATCTTGGCACATGTCTCTAGTGGCCCCCATGTATATCAGCCCACTCTGGCAGACAAGAAAAAAATGAAAGTTATTAAAATCCACACATCATGCTAGAACATACATTGGGGAACATGAAGCTCACTTACTTGGATGCAGTGCTGGAATAGTAACTATCAGTATGAACCTTGCAGAACATGAGCGATATGGAATAAGTCAGGGTCTGCTAATTGAAAAAATGATGGTTTTGCACTCAAGGTAAATCAGTTTTGTCTGCGACTGTGTTCAGTTTTTTGGTTATTGATGTGTTTTTAACAAATTAAGAATAAGGCTACTTTCACATCTGCAGGATTGTGATCCAGCCGCCAGTTCCGGCATAAGATGCTGGGAATCGGCTGGACACAAACCACAGCATGCAGCGATTTCTGTCCGGACAATTCTCAGCATTTTTGCTGGATTGCGGACGGATCTTGGCCGGACCCTGGTCTTCTGGTTGCATCCAGCAGGGCTGGATCCGGAGAATTCTCTGCCGGAACAGCCTGCCAAAATAGCTGCCGCAGATGTGAAAGAAGCCTAGCACTCAACATCTCCTAGCAACCATCAGTGAAAAACGCATCCATCAGGATGCTTTATGTTTTTCACACAAGTCCTTTTTATTTCTATAGGACCAGAGCTGCGTGAAAAACGCACAATACAGAACATTCTGCAATTTTTCCTGAAAGCAGAGATGCTAAGTAATAAACAATACTTGAGTTCACATACACATTGAAATAAATGGGTCAGTATTCAGTCTGGATGCTGTCTGGGCGGAAAGCTGGCTTGTGTGAAAGAGGGCGTAGGCATCCGCGCAGAAAAAACTGAAACACTGAACGCAATCACAGACAAAGCCATCAGTTTTTCCCTGAACTGACCCCGACTCATTCCATATCACTCATGTGAAATAGGCCTTAGAGGAAAGGCAAACGTACAAACTTGGTGTTTCGGTGGAAAACGAGTAAATGACTTTCTACTAGGTTTAGTAGTAGTATGGCTCAGAGTAATAATGATTGGTGTGAAATTACAAAAATATTTTTGCTTTTTTGACACTATACAAAGAAACAGAAATGAGCAGTGCTTGCAAACTGTCAAGTCAACCTGAACAAGGTACAGAATGCAGAAATTGATATGCAGGGTACAAACAGCATGTACAAAGGCATGGGAAAATTTTGTTAATTTGAAGTAAGCTTCTGGCTGGTGATTTTTCCAAATTATTGTAAAAAAAAATAAAAAAATCTGTATCGCCTCAAATGAAAATCCACATTTATTTATTTTCTTTTAAACTCTGATTCACATGTTAGAAAGACAATGTCTGTGTTTTGATTCAAAGATTCTTATTAGCATGAAACGCGTAAGCATTTTTCTACTATTCTACTATTTTAACTTATGAAATAAAAGCTATTTTTTTATTTGATGCGATTTAGAGATTTAAAAAAAAAAAACATTCTAGAGTCAACCATGTTGAATGTGCATCCTCCTGTATCTATATGGCAGCCAGGGGCAGACTGGGAACTTAAAGTGGAAGGCAGGGCCAGCAATACCATATTGTGACACATTATACCACCCAACAGAGCCAAATACCATAGTCCACAAAATACATCCCCAAAAACTTCCACTGACCGGCCGTGAGGAGGGCCCAGGCGGCCCCTTGGGCATCGGCCCACCAGGAAATTTCCCTGTAAGGTCTATGGCCAATCTGCCCCTGATGGCAGCCAATGCACATGTTACAGAGAGATGACCGCTTTCTTTTGTTCTTTTTAAGTTAACAGGGCTTAAAAGCAATTTTTGGGATTACAAAAATTACATACATAAATGTAGATAAAGCAAAAAATATATGTAAAAATAATCCATATATTCAGGGGGCAATTCCACTCCTTCGTGGGCCATTGTGTGTAAACTGGCTGCAGCAAAATGTTCTGTCCTTCTGATGTCAAGTACATGTGGCTGTACAGCAGCGCATGCGCAGTTCATATGAGGAAAGAATAATTAAATTATGTGACCTGTGCTGAACTTGATGACAGCATGATCACGTGGTGACATCAATCATGACATCACCATGTGATCACACTGGGAGCATCACACTCAGTGTCATCACACTCAGCTCAGGTCCTTTGGCAGGTCTTTTCTACCTCTGCGCGAGAAAGGGGATTAGGTTAGTGAATTGTTTTTAAACCCAAAAGGCTATATTGCACTTGCATATTACCGTTTTTAACTGCCGTTAGACGGTTCACTTCTGTCTAAGCAGCCATTAAAAATGGTCTCATCGATTGATTGGCTTAATAGGATTTTAACATAGCGTTTCGTGACAAATTAATTCATAACTGACTGAATTTCTTGTCAAAATTCGTCGAAGCTGCCGAATCGAATTTTTCAAAACTTCGCTCATTTCTACAGGCAACTTTGGTCTATATCTTCTTCAGGGTCTGTGATGATACACTTTGTAATATTGCTTCATATGGGTTACTGCTCAGTTTTTTAGATATAGAGCTCTTAATCAATGGGAGCTGTATTCATTTGTAAACCACATCCCCCAAGTGATGGCCACAGGCAGCTAGAATTGTATAGTTAACTTCTATTGAAGGATTTAGAGCTCTATATCAGAGAAATCTCGTTACATATAAATACCTATTAAGAGCTTTTTAGCCCGAACCCCATTTTAATATTTTAAATAAATGTAATAATTTCCATAAAAATCTCTTAATTAAAATCTAAAGAAATTCTATATTTTCTGTTGTAAACTATTCTTATCGTTATGGTTAATAAATACAATAACACAAAGTATCTAGAAATAGTTTAAAGGGATGTTACGCTGGTGACTTTATGAAGGTTTGGTTCTAAGGTCTACCTCATATTGTCTGTGTTGATAATGTACATAGTCTATACTGCATAGAAAAAGTTTGCACTAACCATGATGGGATGTAGGGTAAAATTTGGCAAGATAATAAAAAATAAATCCTATGTCTTTCCTACAGTGACGTCACTGAATCTTTTCTTCATCGCCATAATGGACCATAAATTGAACTTTGTTTGGCCAGCCTAAAGGCCCATTTACATTGCCCAATTATTGGCCCATTGATTTGCTTGTTTTTCAGTGATCTTAATGATAATACATGTAGTATCTATGGAGCATTTACTGCTCTAACTATAGAAAGTGATTACAGCACATATCAGATTATCTTGGCATCTAAAGGGACACTGGTTAGAATATATAGCATCACTTTACGGGCAATGAAACAATCATGATTATACTTTATATAATATGTGTAATTTTTTTTTGAGCTAATCATTTTTGAACAGGCAGCATGACATATGGGCATAGTCATCAGTGGTGGAACCATGTTTCTGGCCTGATCTTTGGCATTATTCCTGCAGTCTTATAACTTGCTCAGTGTAAGTACTTGATATCTGAGTGCATTTTTTGGGCCAATGGTGAACTGGCATATCCAGAAACAAATAAGGCAACGTACAATGGAAATCCAATGTAAAATACAAATAAACTGAAAATAATTTGGACAGCTCTAGTTTTACACACACACAGCACAGCAAGAACATTTACAGTACATTTTGTTAAACATGTGTTCGGTCTTCTCAATGAAATTTTCAGTATTTTATTCCATTCTTTTTTTTCAGGGAATACAGAAAAAATTGTATCCACAATGGCTTTTGTTTCCATTTACATCAACACCTGGTTTCTTGTGTCCGGCAGTCGAAGTCCCACCAGACCTCCACATACCAGCACGGCTGAGGCCAGAAGTATAGGTATGGCTTTAGTGATTCCCACAAGTGAACCGAATATTAAGTTTCCAAGCACTGCTGCTGCCTTACACAGTGCATTCAAAAAGCCAAAACCTGTGGACCTGCAATTAAATAGATATAGGAAAATCAGGTAAATTCCAGAACTGTACACATACACAAAGAAGAGACATTCCCAAATCTCATGTGAAAAAACAGCCCGACAAAAGGAGTTTGAAGCCCATTACGTTGATAGATTGTCAGATATATTTTTGGCTGGCCTGTTTGTGTGTTGTTTAGAAGGACTATATGTAAATGAAGCTAATTATGCTTCCCGATAATTAAATAATCTATCAGAAGTGAAGAAACCAATCACTCATAACAAAGCACCAGCTGCTTTTTTCCAAATTGAATAAAGGAGAAAATTAAAACCCAACCTCGAGGGCTGTCAATCTCATTCTTCAATGTTTAGAAAAGTAATTTAACCAAAATGAGCATTACATCAACAAAATCTAGGACTTTGTTTTGATGGCCATACTGCAGCTTGACTAATGAGATTATACTGTAGCTGAAGGTGTGAGCTTGTCTTGCTCGTGTCCTTACCTCTTGTCTGTCGGGTACAGCTCCACTGTCACCACATCCAGAGAATTCCAAGCAGAAATGGTAAGACCATTGTAAACACACAGCATTCCCACCATCATGGATTCACTGGTACCAAACCAGAGCAAGAAGCAGCTAATGCCAGAGAGCACCATAGATCCTCCTGAATGGACACACAACAGAAGAAACACATTGACATTCATTGTTAATTCCTCTTCAGCAAGTTAAAAACATAAAAAAACAGATACCTGATCAACCCACTGCAGCTGCTATTTAGACTGCTTTCTACTTCCTACTTTTGTATCGACATGCAAGACAATCTCTGGAAGTCCCCTTTCAGCTACTGAGAGCTACTGTACCCCAAAATAATAACAATAAAAACTACAGTACATCTCTTCTCGCAAAAAAACAAACCCTGACACAGCTACATTGGTGAAAAAATAAAAGTGTTATGGATGTTAGTATATGACAATGCAAAATCATTTATTTTTAGCACAAAAGAAATTTGTTAACACCATAACCGTATCAACCCACAGAATAAAATGATCATATATACTGCATGAGGAACCCCATAAAAATAAAAAACACTGACAGAATTGCAATTTTTGCCCATTTCACCTCCCCAAAAAATTGTATAAAAAGTGATTAAAAACACATATATACCCCAAAATGATACCAAAAAAAGCTAGAGCCGTTCCATAATAAAAAGCCCTCATTCAGCTACATTGGTGAAAAAATAAAAATGTTATAGCCCCTAAAAGCAATTTTTTGCTAATTCCATTTTAGAAAATCCTGATGCTGCTCCTTCCCTTCTGAATGCTGCCGTTTCCCTAAACAGCAGTTTACAATCACATATGGGGTGTTGCCTTTTTTAGGAAAAAATGCATAACAAATTATGGGGTGCATTTTCTCCAGTTATGTCCTGTGAAAATGAAAAAGTTGAGGCTAAAATCTTTATTGGAACTAAAATTTAATTTTTTATTTTCAGAGCCAAGTGTTTCTAAATTTTATCCAAGGCTTGTTGGATCAAAGCATTCACTTCACCCTTTGATCAATTCCTTGAGAAGTGTAGTTTCCAAAATGGGGTTGCTTTTTGGGATTTTCCTTGTAGGGGTACCTCAGGGTCTTTTCAAATGTGACATGGCACCTGAAAACCATTCCAGGAAAATGTGCCCTCTGTTAACAATATCCTTTCCTTCTGTGCTCTGTCGTGTGCCCATACAGCATGTCTCAACCACATATGGGGTGTTTATGTAAACTTCAAAATCGGGGTAATAAATATTTAGGTTTGTTTTGCTTTTAACCCTTGCTGTGTTACAGAAAAAATTTATTTAAATGGAAAATCTGCACAAACAAAATAATTTTTAAAAAATTTCACCTCCATTTTGTTTCCTCCTTTTATTCCTGTGGAACACCTAAAAGGTTAATAAAGTTTGTAAAATCAGTTTTGAATAGTTTGCGGGGTGTAGTTCCTATAATTGGGCTATTTTTGGGTGGTTTCTATTATGGAAGTCCCTTAAAGTAATTTCAGAACTGAATTGGTCCTTAAAAATGGTTTTGAAAATGTTCTTGAATCTTTCAAAAATTGCTTACAAAATTCTAAGCCTTCTTTTTTATGAAATTTACAAAATGATGCCAACATAAAGTATGCATATGGGGAATGTTCATTAACTATTTTGCGAGTAATCACTAACTATTTGTCTTAAGGGGTTGTCCAACCCCTAATATTGATGACCGATCCTGAGGATAGGTCATCAATATCAGATCGTCAGGAGTCCAACATCTGGCACCCCGGCCGATCAGCTAGTTGAAGAGGAAGTGGTGCTCCATGTGAGCACCGCTTCCTCTTCATTACACCGCACTTCGTCTCAGAAGTTCAGTGTAATACAGGCAACCGCTCCATTTAAGTAAAGTGGAGCAGGTGTCTGCAATTAGGCTACGCCACTGCTCCAATGGAGACGACGCATAGTGTGATGGCGAGGGAGCGATGCTCACATGGAGCAACGCTTCCTCATCTCACAGCTGATTGCCGTGGGTCCTGGGTGTCCTGAGGATAGGTCATCAATATTAGGGTCTGGACAACTGTCTTTAAAATCGAAGAAATTCAAATATCGAAAATTGCTAATTTTACCACATTTTCAGAAAATTTGGGATTTTTTTTATACATAAAGGTAAAACATATCAACTAAAATTCACCACTAACATGAAGTATGATGTGTCATGAAAAAACTGTCATAGAATCACTTGGGTCAATAAAAGCGTTCCAGAGTTATTACCAGATAAAGTCACACGTCAGATTTGAAAAATGGCGCTCTGGCATTTGATCGAAACTGGTTGTTGCTTGAAGAGGTTAAACCTATGGTTAGGCCAGAGAACATGTCCAGAATATGGAATCCAGAGTCAGGATATGTGAATCTGGCCTTATATAGTACTGATGTCCTCCTCTGTGACAAATGGGACATTGTGCCTCTAAGACCAACAGGACCCTGGTTCAGGTTCAGCTTCTGCCCCTCCTTATAGCTAAAATACTGATTGCTAGAAAGTTCCTTTCGAAATTTCATCATTTCCCATTGATCATCACGCACTATCTTCCTGCTTCCAGATTCTTTCAGTGAAACAATCTACCATGAACAAATCTCCTGTTAGGGCTCATGCATACAACATATTTTTAACGGGTTGGATGCGGACTCATTCACTTCAATGGGACCGCATGCTGTCCGCATATGCATGTGCATTCTGCAACCCCACAAAAAATATAGGACTGTTATAATATGGGCCAGACGTTCTGTTCCGCAAAATGCGGAATGCACACAGCAGGTATCTGTGTTTTTGTGGATCCCCAAATTGCAGACAGCAAAAACAGCTACGGCCGTGTGCATGAGTCCTTAGACTTATTTAGCCTGAAATTTCAGTTTCCTCATGGTCACTAAGTCCTCAAAACAGACTGACCCTTCCAGTTTTGTAGATATCCCTTTGTATCATGTGCCTCAGGGCATGCCATTTAAGTAGGAGGATGGCAATAAAAAGAAACATTGGTATTATAATGCTGGAGTTAGATTAGGGTACTTTCACACTAGCACTAACGTTTTCCGGTATTGAGTTCCGTCATAGGGGCTCAATAACGGGAAAAAAAATAAAACTCTTCAGTTTTGTCCCCATTCATTGTCAATGCGGACAAAACTGAACTGAACAAAGCGGAATGCTCCAAAATGCATTCTGTACTGTTTAGTTGCGTTCCCAAACTGGACAGTAGCTTGGAGAGTAGCTTGGAGGAATCGGGCAACTATAGGCCAGTAAGCGTGACATCAATAGTGGGGAAATTAATGGAAACCATACTTAAGGAGAGGATTGTGGACCATCTAAAATCCCATGGATTGAAAGATGAAAAACAGCATGGGTTTACTTCAGGGAGATCACGTCAAACTAATCTTATTGATTTTTTTGATTGGGTGACTAAAATAATAGATGGAGGAGGTGCAGTAGACATCGCTTATCTAGACTTTAGTAAGGCTTTTGATACTGTCCCATATAGAAGGCTTATCAATAAAGTGCAGTCATTGGGCTTGGACTCCCATATTGTTGAATGGATTAGGCAGTGGCTGAGGGACAGGCAACAGAGGGTTGTAGTCAATGGAGTATATTCAGACCAAGGTCTTGTTACCAGTGGGGTACCTCAGGGATCTGTTCTGGGACCCATATTGTTTAATATCTTTATCAGCGAAATTGCAGAAGGCCTCAATGGTAAGGTGTGTCTTTTTGCTGATGACACAAACATTTGTAACAGGGTTGATGTTCCTGGAGGAATACACCAAATGGAAAAGGACTTAGGAAAACTAGAGGAATGGTCAAAAATCTGGCAACTAAAATTTAATGTTGATAAGTGCAAGATAATGCACCTGGGACGTAAAAACCCAAGAGCAGAATATAAAATCAGTGATACAGTCCTAACCTCAGTATCTGAGGAAAGGGATTTAGGGATCATTATTGCAGAAGACTTAAAGGTAGGCAGACAATGTCACAGAGCAGCAGGAAATGCTAGCAGAATGCTTGCGTGTATAGGGAGAGGCATTACCAGTAGAAGGAGGGAGGTGCTCATGCCGCTCTACAGAGCACTAGTGAGACCTCATTTGGAGTATTGTGCTCAGTACTGGAGACCATATCTCCAGAAGGATATTGATACTTTGGAGATAGTTCAGAGAAGAGCTAATAAAAACTGGTACATGGATTGCAGGATAAAACTTACCAGGAAAGATTAAAGGACCTTAACACGTATAGCTTGGAAGAAAGACGAGACAGAGGGGATATGATAGAAACTTTTAAATACATAAAGGGAATCAACAAGGTAAAAGAGGAAAGAATATTTAAAAGAAGAAAAACTGCTACAAGAGGACATAGTTTTAAATTAGAGGGGCAAAGCTTTAAAAGTAATATCAGGAAGTATTACTTTACTGAGAGAGTAGTGGATGCATGGAATAGCCTTCCTGCAGAAGTGGTAGCTGCAAATACAGTGGAGGAGTTTAAGCATGTATGGGATAGGCATAAGGCTATCCTTCATATAAGATAGGACCAGGGGCTATTCATAGTATTCAGTATATTGGGCAGACTAGATGGGCCAAATGGTTCTTATCTGCCGACACATTCTATGTTTCTATGAGAGCAAACCGCAACATGTATTTTGCCTTCTGTCCTGGGGATGTGGAGCAAAACAGATCCGTCATGACCCTAATGCAAGTCAGTGGGGACGGATCAGTTTTCTCTGGCACAATCTGCCACAATAGAAAATGGATCCATCTCCCGTTGACTTTCACTGAAGTTTTGTCCAGCTGTTAGCTGAGGTCTGATTAACATTGGGGGTCTGATTGGTGGTCTGACCTGAGGTGTAATGATTTTTTTTTTCCAGAGTAGCTTGGAGAAAAAAGGCCTCACAGTCTCCCACACTCCTTCTGCCCAGCCAAGCGAGCCAGCACCCCTGTGGCCAAGCCTGTCAGCACCCCTGAGGCCAAGCCTTTTTTCCCAGGACTTGACCCCTGGAAGGGCCTGCTCAGCCAATCACGTGTCACCACTAAGGCCAGTGATTGGCTGAGAAAGCCTTTCCTTGCATTTCCACGGTGTTGATCTGAGACAGTAGTCCAGAGCAGTAGACGCCAGAGCAGCGTAAGAACGGCAGCACTGGGGGATCGGTGGGGGTGAGGAATGATTCTTTTTTGTTTGTAACTAGGGATGAGCGAACCGAATTGCAAAGTTTGGGTTTGTATTTTTCACTGAAGTCCGTGTTCAGGCGATTTATGAATTACTTTATTATTTTCCGTTATAACACGGTTATATTGGAAAATAGCGTAATTCTTATGACGGAATGCAAAAGGGAAATCTCTAGAGGCATTCCGTTTTGCATTCCGTCATAATAGAAGTCTATAGGCGTTCGAGTCTCCATTGACTTCCAGGGGTTCCGAACTTTGACCTGAAGTTTGGACGAACCCGGCAAACCCGAACTTCCATTTGTAACATATTCTGGTCTTTTTTTTTTTTTTATCTCCTGAAAAACCCCTTTAGTAAGAATTAAATCTAGGCATAGGTTATTCAGACTTGGGGTATTTGCTAGTTGATAATTATGAATAAATTTGACAGCAGAATATTTCACAAAGTTTATTACATACCCAGCATTGTTAGTCTACCAATTTTGTCCATCAAAAGAGCTGAGACAATGTTGCCTGGAAGGACGGCAAGTGTTCCCAAGAAATTCACAAAGTAGATCCAGTAGGCGCTGTAGTCGTCATCAAACGTCATCTGACATCCCACCTTTTGATCGCGAAATGTGCAGTTTATTAATTCACTATCAGTGAACTTGTATTTTTCAAGGTCTGTTGAAACAGATGCATATCAGATAATATATACTGACACATACATATATATACAGACGTGGACAAAATTGTTGGTACCCTTTGGTCAATGAAAGAAAAAGTCACAATGGTCACAGAAATAACTTTAATCTGACAAAAGTAATAATAAATTAAAATTCTATAAATGTTAACCAATGAAAGTCAGACATTGTTTTTCAACCATGCTTCAACAGAATTATGTAAAAAAATAAACTCATGAAACAGGCATGGACAAAAATGATGGTACCCCTAACTTAATATTTTGTTGCGCAACCTTTTGAGGCAATCACTGCAATCAAACGCTTCCTGTAACTGTCAATGAGACATCTGCACCTCTCAGCAGGTATTTTGGCCCACTCCTCATGAGCAAACTGCTCCAGTTGTGTCCGGTTTGAAGGGTGCCTTTTCCAGACTGCATGTTTCAGCTCCTTCCAAAGATGCTCAATAGGATTGAGGTCAGGGCTCATAGAAGGCCACTTTAGAATAGTCCAATTTTTTCCTCTTAGCCATTCTTGGGTGTTTTTAGCGGTGTGTTTTGGGTCATTGTCCTGTTGCAAGACCCATGACCTGCGACTGAGACCAAGCTTTCTGACACTGGCTAGTACATTTCTCTCTAGAATTCCTTGATAGTCTTGAGATTTCATTGTACCCTGCACAGATTCAAGACACCCTGTGCCAGACGCAGCAAAGCAGCCCCAGAACATAACAGAGCCTCCTCCATGTTTCACAGTAGGGACAGTGTTCTTTTCTTGATATGCTTCATTTTTTCGTCTGTGAACATACAGCTGATGTGCCTTGGCAAAAACTTCGATTTTTGTCTCATCTGTCCACAGGACATTCTCCCAGAAGCTTTGTGGCTTGTCAACATGTAGTTTGGCATATTCCAGTCTTGCTTTTTTATGATTCGTTTTCAACAATGGTGTCCTCCTTGGTCGTCTCCCATGTAGTCCACTTTGGCTCAAACAACGACGGATGGTGCGATCTGACACTGATGTTCCTTGAGCATGAAGTTCACCTTGAATCTCTTTAGAAGTCTTTCTAGGCTCTTTTGTTACCATTCGGATTATCCGTCTCTTAGATTTGTCATCAATTTTCCTCCTGCGGCCACGTCCAGGGAGGTTGGCTACAGTCCCATGGATCTTAAACTTATGAATAATATGTGCAACTGTACTCACAGGAACATCTAGTTGCTTGGAGATGGTCTTATAGCCTTTACCTTTAACATGCTTGTCTATAATTTTCTTTCTGATCTCTTGAGACAGCTCTTTCCTTTGCTTCCTCTGGTCCATGTCGAGTGTGGTACACACCATATCACCAAACAACACAGTGATTACCTGGAGCCATATATATAGGCCCAATGGCTGATTACAAGGTTGTAGACACCTGTGATGCTAATTAGTGGACACACCTTGAATTAACATGTCCCTTTGGTCACATTATGTTCTGTGTTTTCTAGGGGTACCATCATTTTTGTCCATGCCTGTTTCATGAGTTTATTTTTTTACATAATTCTGTTGAAGCATGGTTGAAAAACAATGTCTGACTTTCATTGGTTAACATTTATAGAATTTTAATTTATTATTACTTTTGTCAGATTAAAGTTATTTCTGTGACCATTGTGACTTTTTCTTTCATTGACCAAAGGGTACCAACAATTTTGTCCACGTCTGTATATATATATATATAGGTACATATAATAAGCACATATGTTCATCAAGTTCAGGCAGGGGAGGGGAGAATATGTGAATAAAGAGTACATTTTTAATTTTAAAACATTATTTCCCCAATTGATCCAGAGGAAAGCAAAAAAACACACCAATAAGCATGAGCCAATCTTCCCTTATTATTACATTTAGGCCTCATGCACACGACCATGCCGTTTTTTGCGGTCCGCAAACCGCGGATCCGCAAAAAACAGAAGCCGTCTGTGTGCCTTCCGCAATTTGCGGAATGGAACAGGCGGCCCATTGTAGAAATGCCTATTCTTGTCCGCAAAACGGACAAGAATAGGAATTGCAATTTTTTTTGAATTTTCCACTGCTGGTGAGTTGCAGGTGGAAAATTTGCAGCAATTTTTCCTGACTACGATTATTGCTTGATCCCCCTTGGGTCAGACGCCAACAACACTGAGATTACTCTAGGAGATAACGGCCTGGTTGGTTCCCTGCATCCTTAGGTTTAGCCAAAGCCAAACTGGTTAGCACAGTGGTTCTACACCCACTGCTCATTACATAGAGATTTGCATCTATCAGACATTTTTGGCATATCCTGAGAATACTCCTTTAACCCCATTACCAACCTCTACCATACATGTACAGCCGATCACATGTTAAAGTCCCCTAAGGGGACTTCAAATAAGTTAAAAAAGTAAAAAAAAAAATATATATATTAAATTCACACCCTTTCCCTCATATTAAAAATAAAAATAAGTAATAAAAATGAACATCATTAGCACCGTCGCATCCCAATATGCCCATAGTACTAAAACATAAAGATATTTATCTCGTATGGTAAACTTAAGCACACAGACAGCTCAATAGATGTTATTATAAAAAAGTTCTCAGACTCAGAATATGGTGATGCAAAGATTATTATTTGGTATATTGGAGATACTGCGCTGAAGGACAAGTTATTTGGCGATCGATATTTATTATACGAGTATTTGCAATTGGATGCAGGCTGGCATGCGAAGGTGTGTCACTATACAGGTGTATTAGCTGGTTAGGAACCGCTTACCTGTAGTGAAGCCTTCAGTTGGCGTGCTTTTGTCTGCGTCCCTGTACGTTCGGTAAGGAGGCTTCTTTGGTTATTGGTTGGTGTTTTTCTTTCTTTATCTTTTTCTTTATTCTTTATCGCTGTTTTTGGATCAAGATGGAGTAATCCAGATGCAGGATGAGTCGGCGTGCTGCCTCGTGTCCCGGCCGGTGGCACGCTACAGCCGCAGGTGGAGGTGTGTGTAGGGGAGTGGTTGGCGCTCACTTGGAGTTTGGTTAGTGACGTCACTAAAGCGGTCAAGCATTGACCGACAGGTGCCAGGTATCCTTCTCCAACGCGTTTCGAACAGGCGCTGTTCTTTCTCAGGGAGTGTTGCCTGGCTGTTCGTGCACCCTTTTTATAGGTATTTCTCCAGAGCTTTAACCTCTTCCCTGCCAATCCTGCATGCATTCAGTGTCATTTTTTTATTCAAAAGCGAACAGTTCTAGCTCTGCATTTAATCCATTTGGTATTAGGCTGTCCATATTAAATATCCATTTGGATTCCTTTTTTGACATCTCCTTGATGTAGTCCCCCCCCCCCTCTTATTAGGTGGTATTATTTCGACCCCACAAAAATGAGATCCAGCAAAGTTTCCCCCATGCTTTATACTGTAGTGACGTGATAATGGATGTCCGTCATATTTTCTGGTTATGTTGTATATATGTTCTCCTATTCTTTTCTTCAGAGTTCTCTTGGTGCGGCCCACGTAGATTTTATTACAGGGGCATGTTAAGGATGTATATGACTCCTTTACTTGTTACAGGTAATGAAGTGTTTTATGATGTGTTTATAGGATCCCTCTGAGTTGCTGATTTCTGTTATTATTTTTTTATTTTTTGATATTTTGCATCCTCTACAGGTTTTGCATGGATAGAACCCTCCTAGTCCTGCTTCTTTCAATTTTAGATTTTTTTACCATCTCTATATTGGTTCCTGTACATCTGCCTGTAGAGGCAATTATATTACCTATATTTTGTGCCCTTCTGAATACAAATTTTGGGTCTTTTGGGATAAATTCTCCTATTATTTTGTCCTCTTTAAGGATGTCCCAATGTTTTTTTACTATTCTTTTGAATATTGGGACCTGATCATTGTACGGTGTTATGATGGCTGGGATTTTTATGTTGGTTTCAATATCCAGAATATTTTTGTCTTTTTTCTTATTGGCTGTTAGTAGAGTTTGCCTGTTTAGTTGGTTTATTTCAATTTTTTGCTCTGATAATTTTGTTGTGTCATATCCCTTATGTTCCAATTTTTTCTGTAAGGTGTTTGCCTCCTTGTCATATTCCTTTATTTCCGTGCAGTTTCGTCTTAGCCTCATGAATTGGCTCCGCGGGATGTTTTCCAGCCATTTGGGGAGGTGGCAGCTATTCATTGATATGAAGCTGTTTCCATCTGTCGGTTTACTGTAGGTTTTGGTAAGTAGTTTTTTGTCCTCTATGTAAATGGTCAGGTCCAGAAAGTTGATTTCTTTGCTGCTGTATGTAGAACTAAATTCCAAGTAAAAATCATTTTTATTGATATCTTCTAAAAATTCCAGCAGTTTTAGTTTCCCCCCCATCCCATATAAAAATAATGTCGTCGATAAATCGTCGCCAGAGGACGAGACCCGCACGGGGGGCGCCACCTGGGTGGATGGTCAACTCCTCCCACCACCCAACATATAGGTTAGCGAACCCCGGTGCGAATCTCGTCCCCATCGCGGTACCCCACGTCTGTAGGTAAAATTGTTCATTGTATAAAAAATAGTTTTTGGTTAAAATGAACATAATGCATTCTCCCAGGAAAGTTAATTTGTGTTTCGGGCATTTCTCCTTTTTTTGTTAGAAAGTGTTGGACAGCGTCCACTCCTTTATTGTTTTCTATCACGGTGTATAATGATTTTACATCCAATGTACCAATTATGTAATTGTCTTTCCATTCTATGTTATTGAGAATTTGTAGAGTGTGTTGGGTGTCTTTTAGATAGGTTGGAAGTATCTGTACGTAAGGGTTGAAGTTGTTGATCGATATATCTGGATAGGGAGCTAGTGAGGCAGTCTATACCTGACACAATAGGTCTCCCTGGTGGGTTTCTCATATTTTTGTGTATTTTGGGATTGTGATATAGTACAGCAATTTTTGGATGGGTGTTATTTATAAATGTAGCTTCTTTTTTATTAAAAATGCCTATGTCTCTCCCTTTTTGGACTAGCCCTTTTAGTTGTTTTTTGAACAGTTCAGTGGGGATCACTTTTTAGTTTTTTGTATGTCCTTGCGTCACTTAGGATATTTTCGGTTTCTTTTTTGTAGTTGTCAGTGTTGAGTAGGACAATGCCCCCCCCCCCTTTATCAGCTGGGCGTATAATGATGTTGTGGTTTTTTTGCATGCTGGAGATAGCTTTCTTTTCTTCCTCCGAGATGTTGCGCATATATTGGGGTTTTTTTGGGTATTTAATTTTCCTTATGTCCCTAGTTACTTGGTTCATAAAGCTGTTTAAGGCTGAAGAGTATTCTTGTATGGGATTGTATCTTGACTTAGGCTTTAAGTTGGTGTGTTTGAAGATGTCAGTCGGCCCTTCCTCCGTATCTTTACAGGTTTCCTTGTGTTGATTTTTTTGGGGCATGTGGTTATTAGCTGATTTTTTTATAAAAGTATTTTTTCAAGGCTAGGTTCCTCATAAATTTTCTCACCCCGATGAATGCCTTCAAATTTGTTGAGATGTACCGTGGGGGCGAAATTTAGTCCCTTTTTGAGGATTCTTTCCTCCCCTGGTTTTAGAAGTGTGGTCGCTGAGGTTGTATATTTTTTGTTCCCATTTTTCCTCCGTTTCTGTTTTCCCTAGGGTTTTTTCTTTTTTTTGGAGAATTTCCCCCCTCTGCATCCCCTTTTTTGTTTGTATTTTTTCGGACCTGAAAAAAATCCTTTTTTACTGTTTTTTTTATGCTATCTCTCTTCCTTCTTGTTGTTCCCAAAAGTTCTTGATTTTCCTGATTGGTTTCCTTGTTTGTTGCTGGCTGTGTGTCCGCTGTGTCTTCTCCTGTTTCTCCAGAGTCTTTTCCATCTGTCACTATTGCGCTTTGTGATGTGTTTGTGTTTTGTCTTCTTAGTGAGAATCTTTCACTCTTCCCCTCACTCTTATTGCTGGCGTTTTCTGTTATCTTTTTTGATTTTATTGTTGGTTGTGTGTCATCATTTTGGTTTATGTCATCGTCTCTTAATTGACTCAATGGACTGTATCTATTGTGTTGCACAATGCTGGTGTTGTGTATTTGAGCTTCTATTGTCACGCAGTTAGTGATAGCTGGTGGGAGGTCTCTCTCATTGTCCTCTCTGTGGGTTTCTTCTATGTGATCGTATACTGAGAAGGATGTATCTTCAATATTTGATGTTTCTACGGTTAATTCATCTATAGTTTCTAGAGCACTGAATTCTTCAGTTTGTTCATGATTGAATATGTGTGTTGGTAGTGAGTCTCTATTAAATTTCCACATTTTCTTTTCTTTTATTTCTATTTCCTTATTGTATAGTCTTGTTCTTATGCTGTCAACCAGAGGTTGTATGATTGGGTTGTCTTTCCAAGGACGTATTTTTTCAAAGGCTGTGCATATTTCTTTGCTCATGATTGTTAGTCTCTGCTTTCTTTTATGGATGATGAAGCTGATGGCTTTCTTTGAGAAGTCATGGAACATCTGGTTCCATTCAGTGATAATTTCTTTGTCTCCCATGTCTCCTGATAGGGTTTTTTCCACTTTTAGTCCTTTTGGTACAATGTTCCACTCCAAGTATTTTCCAAGTGTCATTATCTCCCATAGGTCTTTTAGTTCTGTGGTTAGCATATCTTCTAGATTTCGCAGGGTGTTTCTAATAAATGGAAAGTGTGTATCCACATGGTTTTTGTTATTAGAATTTTTTATGGAGTTGGATCCAAAGATGGTTTGAACTCTCTGGATCCGTTCCTTTCTGTCCCACCACAGTTCCGCCATCTAGATGTTGGTACGTGTGGTTATTGGCAGTAACAGAGAACACTAGCAGCCCCCCCCCCCCCCCCCAAGGCTTGTGGTTGGTGTATGCAAGTGGGATAGAAGAATTGCAGGGGTGGCGCTCAATGGGAGCTGTGTGCCAGAAGCAGCGGTATCGCGGCAGGGACCACACAAACCTGCCGCACTGAAAGGGTAACAAGTGTATTGGAGATACTGCGCTGAAGGACAGTTTTTAGAGATCGATGTTATTCTGCAGGTATTTGTAACTGGGTGCAGGCTGGCATGCGAAGATGTGTCACTATACAGGTGTTTTTTAGCTGGTTGAAAAACCGCTTACCTGTGGTGAAGACTTCAATTGGCGTGCTTTGTCTGCGTCCCTGTGAGTTCCGTATGGCGGGCTTTTTTCCTTATATTTTTTATATTTCTTGGTGCTTTTTCGCTTCGGTTATTTGGTTGGAGAGTTTTCTTTCTGTGTATTTTCCTTTGTTCTCTAACGGAGCCTTGGGGTACAGGATAGGGTAATCCAGATGCAGGATGAGTCGGCGTGCTGCCTCGTGTCCCGGCCGGTGGCACGCTACAGCCGCAGGTGGAGGTGTGTGTAGGGGAGTGGTTGGCGCTCACTTGGAGTTTGGTTAGTGACGTCACTAAAGCGGTCAAGCATTGACCGACAGGTGCCAGGTATCCTTCTCCAACGCGTTTCGAACAGGCGCTGTTCTTCCTCAGGGAGTGTTGCCTGGCTGTTCGTGCACCCTTTTTATAGGTATTTCTCCAGAGCTTTAACCTCTTCCCTGCCAATCCTGCATGCATTCAGTGTCATTTTTTTATTCAAAAGCGAACAGTTCTAGCTCTGCATTTAATCCATTTGGTATTAAGCTGTCCATATTAAATATCCATTTGGATTCCTTTTTTGACATCTCCTTGATGTAGTCCCCCCCCCCTCTTATTAGGTGGTATTATTTCGACCCCACAAAAATGGGATCCAGCAAAGTTTCCCCCATGCTTTATACTGTAGTGACGCGATAATGGATGTCCGTCATATTTTCTGGTTATGTTGTATACATGTTCTCCTATTCTTTTCTTCAGAGTTCTCTTGGTGCGGCCCACGTAGATTTTATTACACGGGCATGTTAAGATGTATATGACTCCTTTACTATTGCAGGTAATGAGGTGTTTTATGATGTGCTTATGGGATCCCTCTGAATTGCTGATTTCTGTTACTATTTTTTTGTTTTTTGATATTTTGCATCCTCTACAGGTTTTGCATGGATGGAACCCTCCCAATCCTGCTTCTTTCAATTTTAGATTTTTTTCTTTCATCTCTATATTGGTTCCTGTACATCTGCCTGTAGAGGCAATTATATTACCTATATTTTGTGCCCTTCTGAATACAAATTTTGGGTCTTTTGGGATAAATTCTCCTATTATTTTGTCCTCTTTAAGGATGTCCCAATGTTTTTTTACTATTCTTTTGAATATTGGGACCTGATCATTGTACGGTGTTATGATGGCTGGGATTTTTATGTTGGTTTCAATATCCAGAATATTTTTGTCTTTTTTCTTATTGGCTGTTAGTAGAGTTTGCCTGTTTAGTTGGTTTATTTCAATTTTTTGCTCTGATAATTTTGTTGTGTCATATCCCTTATGTTCCAATTTTTTCTGTAAGGTGTTTGCCTCCTTGTCATATTCCTTTATTTCCGTGCAGTTTCGTCTTAGCCTCATGAATTGGCTCCGCGGGATGTTTTCCAGCCATTTGGGGAGGTGGCAGCTATTCATTGATATGAAGCTGTTTCCATCTGTCGGTTTACTGTAGGTTTTGGTAAGTAGTTTTTTGTCCTCTATGTAAATGGTCAGGTCCAGAAAGTTAATTTCTTTACTGCTGTATGTAGAACTAAATTCCAAGTAAAAATCATTTTTATTAATATCTTCTAAAAATTCCAGCAATTTTATTTCCCCCCCATCCCATATAAAAATAATATCGTCGATAAATCGTCGCCAGAGGACGAGACCCGCACGTACACCGTGATAGAAAACAATAAAGGAGTGAACGCTGTCCAACACTTTCTAACAAAAAAAGGAGAAATGCCCGAAACACAAATTAACTTCCTGGGAGAATGCATTATGTTCATTTTAACCAAAAACTATTTTTTATACAATGAACAATTTTACCTACAGACGTGGGGTACCGCGATGGGGACGAGATTCGCACCGGGGTTCGCTAACCTATATGTTGGGTGGTGGGAGGAGTTGACCATCCACCCAGGTGGCGCCCCTCGTGCGGGTCTCGTCCTCTGGCGACGATTTATCGACGATATTATTTTTATATGGGATGGGGGGGAAATAAAATTGCTGGAATTTTTAGAAGATATTAATAAAAATGATTTTTACTTGGAATTTAGTTCTACATACAGCAGTAAAGAAATTAACTTTCTGGACCTGACCATTTACATAGAGGACAAAAAACTACTTACCAAAACCTACAGTAAACCGACAGATGGAAACAGCTTCATATCAATGAATAGCTGCCACCTCCCCAAATGGCTGGAAAACATCCCGCGGAGCCAATTCATGAGGCTAAGACGAAACTGCACGGAAATAAAGGAATATGACAAGGAGGCAAACACCTTACAGAAAAAATTGGAACATAAGGGATATGACACAACAAAATTATCAGAGCAAAAAATTGAAATAAACCAACTAAACAGGCAAACTCTACTAACAGCCAATAAGAAAAAAGACAAAAATATTCTGGATATTGAAACCAACATAAAAATCCCAGCCATCATAACACCGTACAATGATCAGGTCCCAATATTCAAAAGAATAGTAAAAAAACATTGGGACATCCTTAAAGAGGACAAAATAATAGGAGAATTTATCCCAAAAGACCCAAAATTTGTATTCAGAAGGGCACAAAATATAGGTAATATAATTGCCTCTACAGGCAGATGTACAGGAACCAATATAGAGATGAAAGAAAAAAATCTAAAATTGAAAGAAGCAGGATTGGGAGGGTTCCATCCATGCAAAACCTGTAGAGGATGCAAAATATCAAAAAACAAAAAAATAGTAACAGAAATCAGCAATTCAGAGGGATCCCATAAGCACATCATAAAACACCTCATTACCTGCAATAGTAAAGGAGTCATATACATCTTAACATGCCCGTGTAATAAAATCTACGTGGGCCGCAACAAGAGAACTCTGAAGAAAAGAATAGGAGAACATGTATACAACATAACCAGAAAATATGACGGACATCCATTATCGCGTCACTACAGTATAAAGCATGGGGGAAACTTTGCTGGATCCCATTTTTGTGGGGTCGAAATAATACCACCTAATAAGAGGGGGGGGGGACTACATCAAGGAGATGTCAAAAAAGGAATCCAAATGGATATTTAATATGGACAGCTTAATACCAAATGGATTAAATGCAGAGCTAGAACTGTTCGCTTTTGAATAAAAAAATGACACTGAATGCATGCAGGATTGGCAGGGAAGAGGTTAAAGCTCTGGAGAAATACCTATAAAAAGGGTGCACGAACAGCCAGGCAACACTCCCTGAGGAAGAACAGCGCCTGTTCGAAACGCGTTGGAGAAGGATACCTGGCACCTGTCGGTCAATGCTTGACCGCTTTAGTGACGTCACTAACCAAACTCCAAGTGAGCGCCAACCACTCCCCTACACACACCTCCACCTGCGGCTGTAGCGTGCCACCGGCCGGGACACGAGGCAGCACGCCGACTCATCCTGCATCTGGATTACTCCATCTTGATCCAAAAACAGCGATAAAGAATAAAGAAAAAGATAAAGAAAGAAAAACACCAACCAATAACCAAAGAAGCCTCCTTACCGAACGTACAGGGACGCAGACAAAAGCACGCCAACTGAAGGCTTCACTACAGGTAAGCGGTTCCTAACCAGCTAATACACCTGTATAGTGACACACCTTCGCATGCCAGCCTGCATCCAATTGCAAATACTCGTATAATAAATATCGATCGCCAAATAACTTGTCCTTCAGCGCAGTATCTCCAATATACCTGATTGCCTTTCCAGTGCGGCAGATTTGTGTGGTCCCTGCCGCGATACCGCTGCTTCTGGCATACAGCTCCCACTGAGCGCCACCCCTGCAATTCTTCTATTACAAAAAGATTATTATTTGTTTAAAGTATTAAAAAGTTTAAAAATATGGTATCGCTGTAATCGTACAGACCTAGAGAATGGAGTTAACATGTCAGTTTTACCACATAGGAAATGCTGTGAAAACGAAACCCATAAAACTGACAGAATTGTGTTTTTTTCCAACTACATCATTTGCAACATTAAATAGTTCCATTAGAAAGTGCAAATTATACCACTAAAAACAAGTCCTAATATTGCTATGTAGATGGAAAAAAATCAAAAAGTTATGGTTTCGGGAAGGCCTGGAGTTAAATATGGAAATTGGCTGGGTCAGGAAATGGTTAATTATCTAGTTTTATTTATTCCAACATTATAGAAATCTGCTTTTATACTAAAACAGTATAAAGCATCATTCACTTCAGCAAATGGCATTTTTTACGGGTTACGACCACCCTGTAATCTAGCAGTGGTGGTCGTGCTGCACACTATAGGAAAAAGCGTCGGCCTCTCTGGTGGCCTGGACCACGGGAGGCTGGATACGCTGGCGCATGGCCATGGCTGCTGGATTGCAGGGTGGTCGTAACCCCTGGAAACAAGCAATGTATAATGTGATGGAAAAATGCATCAAGTCAGCAAAGGAGACAATATGGAGAATGTACATGATAAATGCCACTCGCTGAAGTGAGACAACCCTTTAATATGACAACACTACTGGTTTACTTGGTTTATGTTCTACTGTTGCTCTTCTGTCACACACCAGATGTCACTCTCTTCATATGGTTCATAAGAGAAATATTACTGCAGTAATAAAGATTTACTGGAATAGTTTTAAATTATTGATTTTTTAATAGTAAGAAATGTCCCATGGATACGTCCTAAGTTGACAAGGAAGGGAGGTTGCTGAAATGCCCTGTCCTTTCCTATTATACATTTTGCTGAGTAATGATTGGCAACGTTGTTTAACATAAATTATTACTGAGAACTTAGAATAGTGAAGAGGTCTAAGGCATGAATGTGGAATAATCCTGCACATGAACGTGTGAGCCCATGCCGTGGACAGCAAAATGCACGGGCACGGGTCGTGTGCGCGCCGTTTGCAGTCGCGGACCCTTTCACTTGAATGAATCCGCGATCCGCAAGAGACAGTCCGCACCGCAAAAAAATAGGATAGATATGTTTTAAACAGGCCTTTTAAACAAGCATGGGTCATAATTATTTAGGGTTGAGAGACTCGGGTTCGGATGGCTGAATCCGAAACCCAATTCTTTTAAAAAGTACATTAAGAATATCGGCACCGTCCTACTTCATGCCTCATTAACGAAGCCAAGTTTGGCTCACTATTTTGATACAGTAATTTATGTGAATAAACGAAGTGAAGGCGAGATGAAGCAATATTTGATGAAACTTCGAAAAGGCCTCCGCGGAAGCAATACATTTTACAGTAGGATGGAGCCGATATTTTTGACTGACTTTTTAAAAGAATAAGGTTTCGGATACAGCAATCCGAACCCAATTCGCTTAGCCCTAGTCATTATTTTTTTTAAATAAATATATATTTTTATTTTCCAAGTCATAATATTAATACATAAAACAATATTAATCACGGCGGTGTGCCCAGCATGGCAATCATAGACGTCATTACAAGAAAAATTCTACACAACATCCTAAGGACACCCTCAAAATATTATATAATAATAAACTATATACCCCCCCCCCATTGGCTGCCGTCACTCCATTCATTATTATATAGAATAGTATCAGTATTAGTTATAGCTATGCAGTTATGCGTGCAACTCTCCGTTTCCTTTCAATGTCCTCATATACCTTAATTCTTTGGAGGTATGAACCCCACTCCCTTATTGAGGGCGGGGAGACAGAGCCCCAATACTTTAACAATATAGCCTTAGCAACCATCAATCCCCGCATCCAAATCCGTCTAGCCTGAGGCGGGACTTCCACTTCTGACCCATAATCCCCAAAAATGACTATCAAAATTCCCGGGTTATAGTTCATTGAACTCTCCTTTTGTAGGGTAGCGAAAACCTCATCCCAATAACTTCTTATTTTGCTGCAGCTCCAAAGCAGATGAACATAGTTTGCATTAACATATCCACATTTAGAGCAGCAGCAATCCCGATCTTTATTTTGGGGAAATTTTCCTTGGGTTTTAGGCGTACAATACAGTCTATGGAGTATCTTAAATTGAATTAACCTATGCGCACTGGAAACTGTCGCCTTTTTCACATTCCTATAAATAGTAGACCACTGCAGTGGGGGGCAATTCAACTCTTGCTCCCACTTATCTGTACTTTTGAAAGGTGTTACAGCTGCCAGTGCCGTTCGGAGTTTCGCGTAAAGTCTAGATAGCTTCACTTTTTCATACTTCTGAGCGTCACAAAAATCAAAAAATATATTCTCTCGTGGAAAAATAACACCCCTATTCCTAGAGGTTTCGAATGTATGTTTCAAACGTGAATACATAAATAAGTCTAATGGTGAACTATCTGAAAAAACAAATTCCAAAAGTGATTTGAAACGACCCATATAAAAAAGGTCGGACACTCTATTAATACCACTACATAACCAATAACCAAAATCTGTAATTTTGAAGAACTCCTCCAGCCCCCTGTTCTCCCACAGAGGGGTGAAACCAAACGGACCGGAAGATTTAAGGATCTTCTTCAATCTGTTCCAAATCCTCTGCAGTGAGCAGGGGATCAGCAAGGACCTCCTCATTCCCATAAACCCAGTCTCCAAACATGCAAAGATATTCTCCACTGGTTTATCAAAAACTTTTGTCAAATAACGTGAAAGTAACCTCTCTTTAGAAAAACAGTGCTGAATCTGTGCACATAAAAAATAACCTTGAAAAAAAGGTAATGACAGCCCACCATCTGCCTCCGACAGCCATAGATATCTCTGCTTTATACGCACCCTCTTCCTTCCCCAAATTAAATCATTAATCATAGTCTCCAACCTATGAAAGAAAATATCATCTATCCAAATAGGGGAGGCACAACAACGAAAACAAAACTAACGGTAAGATAATCATTTTAATCAAAGCTATACGGTCCGTCTGTGCCAATATCAATTTCCGCCAAGCGCTGATTTTGTCCCTAACTTTATTCAAAACCGGGGCCAGATTAAGATCATAAAACCTATTTATAGGGACCCCAATCTTAACCCCCAAATAATCCAAAGTATCATTAGGAGCCAAAACACGAACTCGCCTCCCCTCATCTACAGCTTTGCGGTTTAGCAGGAGGAGCGATGACTTTGACCAATTAATTCTATAACCTGATAATTTGCCATAATCTTCTATTACCTCTATGACATACGAGAGGATTTTCCATCCCTGATCTAGGAACAGAATCACGTCATCGGCATATAAGCTTATTTTTTCGCCCACTCCCGCCACCCCAAACCCATCTATACGATTATCTAAACGAATCCGGGAAGCCAATGGTTCAATAAAGAGAGCGAAGAGGAGAGGAGACAGGGGACAACCCTGTCTCATCCCTCTCTGCATCATAACAGGGGAGGAGCTGATACCGTTGACACTGATAGATGCAACTGGCTGTGCATATAACATTTGAGTCATTTCCTGGAACGAATCCCCAAGGCCAAAATGGGACATTGTAGCCCACAAGAAGGACCACTCCATCCTGTCAAACGCTTTTGCGGCGTCTAGAGACAGAATGGAGTGGTCTATACTACCCCCAACAGACAAATTCAAATACACCCTATATAGACTCATCTGTATTTGCCGTCCCGGGATAAAACCCGTCTGGTTAGGGTGTACCAAACCCGCTATAACCCCTTTTAGTCGATTGGCCAAAATTTTAGCAAAGATCTTGTAGTCCGTATTTAACAGTGATATGGGTCTATATGACCCCATATCACATGGATCCTTCTCCTTTTTTAAGACCAAAATAATCACTGCCTCTCTAAATGATGGAGGTAAGGAGCAGCATGCGCGGGATTCATTCAGGACTAGAAGCAGGATCGGCCCTAGTCATTATATTGTCAATCGGCGCTTGTTCTGGGTTGTGATCTGCCCTTAAAGGAGTTTTCCAGTTATTTTCTATTAATCTCACCTTGCCCACGGTGGTGAGTCAAATGGCATTATAGCGCTGCCCTCCCCAGTTTAATTATGTTGGGATCATGTACCATACATAGTGCTTGTGATCCTATCCCAGTTTCAACCCACAATGTACTGGGGTTGCGCATGCATAGTCAGGCAGCCCCGGGCACTGTGAGCTGTGTTCACCCGAGGCTGCCTGACTGCGCAGGCGCAACCCGCGAAACTGGCCTAGTGCCTAAAACGTAATTAGAGCGCAGGGAGCACTGGCCCTGTAAGGGAAAGAAATTCATCATAATAAAAATATTGTAAGACTCACCAATGTGGGCGAGATGAGATTTAAAAAAAAGATAACCCCTTTAAACGTTCTGCTTTCAGCTGATCCTTTATAATTCCTACTAGATGCTCAATGTATTATTTCTTCTACATAACAATGTACCTGCCTCCTAGATACCGTACCATCTAGAATACATTAACACTGGATCTGGCTAAGAAACCATCAATTGTAAGCATTACTTTGTCCCAGAGGAGCACAATCACTTCCATTACAGACAATTTCATCAGAAACATAAACTGTATGGTTTTGCATCATAGGGAAAAAAACGAGTACTTAAAGGAAGCCATCCAAAGAATAGAAAAACTCCATGCAGAAATGACTTTAGCCTAGTAACTCCATCCTACAGCCCCAGTGAGACTGTATATAGGGTACCCTTACAAATCAGTCTGACTCATAATCATCACTTCCAGGACTCCTCGTTCTTCTTTACGCTGAAGATAGTCCATAGTGATATTGGTTGTATGTTTGGGGTAGTTGTCCTGGCGCAGATTAAATTTTGAGCCAATCAGATCGCCCACAAATACTCATTAATGTATTGCTCTCCAACCCTTTGGTAAAAAAAAAACTGCCTTCTGTTCCAGCCAACCATTTAAATTTTTAACTCATCAGTCCAGAGCGCCTATCGCCATTTTTCTGCACAACAGTCTGTATGTTTTTGTGTACGGTTGAGTGGAGACAAGGTCAAGCGACTCAACTATGCACAAAAACATAGAATCTGGGGTGTAGAAAAATGGCGGCATTTACATGCAGCTCCTCTGTATGGGGAGGAGCGACCGCTAATGCAGAATCATTGTTTGCCGGCAGCAGAGTGCTGTTTAGCAGACACAATCTGCTGCTGGAAAACATTGATTTAGGTGACCGCTTGATCGCTTTGCTGGTTCATCAGGTAATCGGTGGTGTCTTTACACCGGCAGATTGTCGCTAGCTGGTGTTCATGCGAATACTTGTTAGCGTCAATCTGCCTGATGTTCAGCAGGGTAGAGGGCCCTTTATAACAATGAATGGGCAATTTATAGCTAACACAGGCAAACCTGATGGACTTGACCTGCCTCCAGGTTAGGTAGTTAGTTAGTTAGTGAGTCTTAGCAATGCAGTACTACAAACAAGATCTACACATGCAAGTTCCAGCAAACTAGGCCCAATTCCAGAGGACCTTCCTCTCTGAGGCTACAGCTGCCAAAGATATCTATCATCAGACTACCCCTGAAGGAAAGAGACTGGCCATCTAAGGGTACTTTCACACTGGCGTTATTCTTTTCCGGTATTGAAATCCGGTAAAGGGTCTCAATACCGCAAAAAAACGCCCTAATTGTCCTAATGCATTCTGAATGGAAAGCAATCCGTTCCGTATGCTTTCCAGATGTCTTCCGTTCCGTCCCTTGTACGGTATTTGACTGGACAAAATCCCGGCACACTATCGCATTAATTTCCATAGAGATGTATTAATGCCGGATTCGGTACCAAGTTTTCCGGAAATTTCCACGTTGCCGCTAACGGTCTTGCGGTCTGCGCATGCGCAGGGACATAGGAGGAGCTGTTTTTGCTTTTGATCTTTGAAAAAATTTAAATACCGGATCCGTTATTCCGGATGAGGAAAAAACATATTTCCGTTTGCATACAGTTTGCCGGATCCGAACAACACTAGTGTGAAAGTACCCTTAGAAGGTCTAGAAGGACCACTAAGGCTGTGTGAGATACCTCTCGTTTATGACAAAAGACTTTACTGCTGTCGAAAGGGGTAATTGCCTCCAGCACCCGGTACTCTATGGGATGGGCTGGATCTAGAGTCTGCACTGCTCAGCCCAGGTATTGCAGAAGGAGTTAACAAGTACAGAATAGCATGCCCGTGGTTATCTTGGAAAGTTGCAAAATATTTAGAGTGGGTCTCAGAGATTACTACTACCATCATTGCTGCTGCCCATACACAGCTATTGGGCAGAAATAATCTGTGTGATATTCCTTAGGACTGTACCAATTGCTGCTGTTTGTACTGGAACTCTCATCATCTACTCAGTAAAGAGAGACTTTATTACTTCAACTTAAACAGGCCTGGTCATTGTCATACCTGCAAAATTGTGCATCACTGGCCACCGTGGGTGAGGTTTAGTCCACATGCGGCAGCCAGAAGTTGTAAGCCTGACTACAGAGAGCTTTCTGTCCTCCACTGAGTTCTATGGAAAGCCGTAATAGAAAACACTGGCATGATCCTCACCTGTGTTCACAAAGGCTGTATGTGTGAAAGTGCAGTTTCGAAAGTAAGTGTTCAGTGACGTCACGTCTTCAAAATAACATCGTTCAAATAGTGAATCTTGAAACACTACAGCCTTAAACTTCATTGAAATGAACCTGTGAAATAGAACATTTTATGTGGTTTAACAAGCAGTAAATATCAGATAAAACAAGTAATAAATCCACATAAAGCTCAAAAGAAAAGATGACATCCCCTTTACTGCATTTCTATTACGCTGCAAAGTTAGGGAATTTTCACTCTAGCGTTAAAGTTTTCCGTTATTGAGTTCCGTCCTAGGGGCTAAATACCGGAAAAAAAATGCTTCAGCCCGGTCCCCATTCATTGTCAATGGGGACAAAACTGAACAGAAGGGAAGGCTCCAAAATGCATTCTATTCCGTTTAGTTTAGTTTCCAGACCGGAGAGAAAACCGCAGCATGCTGCTTTTTTCTTTCCGTCCCTGGCATGCGGAGCAAAACTGACACAACAGAAAACGGATCCGTCCTCCTTTGACTTTCAATAGTGTACGAAATGGATCTGTTTTGGCAATGTTAAAAAAAAAAAGCTAAAGATAATACAACCGGATCCGTTCAAACTGATGCAGATGGTTGTATTATCAGTAACTGAAGCGTTTTTGCGCTAGTTTGAAAGTACTCTTAAAAGCTGAGGCTGTCTTCAACTTGATGAAGCATATGAAGCAGGCAGGGAACTCCCAGCAATAGACTGACGCCTAGGGGGAATGTTTCTGACTACTGCTTCCCTGTATGTGAACTATTTCTATTACTATAAGAAGGTAATGCACACTAGGCAAGGTTATATGAGCCTTCACAAAGCTGCTTGATGGAGCTGGCTCAGACCACCAGAAGAAAATTCCCACAAAGGTTTCTTATCTCTGGGATTTTCATATTGATGACCTATCTTTAGGATAGATCATCAATATGAGATCGTTGGCGGTCCAACTTCCAGCATCCCCGACGATCAGCTGTTTGAGGAAGCAATGACACTCACCTGAGCTCTGGTGAACGCTGTTGCATCTTCACAGCTGACAAAGCACAGTTTACCATTGGATAGTGGCTGTGTTAGTTTGCAGCTCAAGTCCATTCACTTAAATGGGACTGAGCTGCGCCTGGGCCATGTGACTGATAAACATGGTGTTACTGGCCTAGGAAGAGGTCTATGTGCCCACGGAGCATGGGAAACCTCTTCATACAGCTGATCGTGGGGGTGCTGAGAGTTGGACCTCTGCCGATCTCATATTGATGAGTTATCCTGAGGATAGGCCATCAATATGAAAATCCCAGAGAACCCTTTTAAGTCTACATAGACCCAGGAAAGAAAGTCTCACTGCTCTATAAACATCTATGGCAAAAATCAATAAAGAGTTTTTCTCTAAACGTGTCTGCATAAAAATGCAATAAAAAGTCTTTCTTGAAAAGATCCTTACCAATAATGTCATCTGTATATCTGATTCCAGGTCCTTTGATATTGTGTCTTAATAGTATTGCTAAGAACTGGTATTTATTGTGTTTAATGCTCTGTGCCTGGTTTACCAACAGGTGGCAGTGCATCTGGCAGTGAGCTATTATTGGAGGATTGGGCTCACCCAGGTCTTCCAAGGGGAGGGATGTTTTTCCTGTTCAGAGGGAGTTGAAAGTTGGAAGGAGAGGAGACATGGCGCAGTGAGGGGAGCTCCCCCCTCTTGCAGTAGGAGTCTTCCAGGGGAAGCAGCTCATAGAGCACCACAACGCCTTGCAGTTCATAGACTGAGTATTACGAGGGGGGTCAACAGCCAAAGGCACCCCACTCAAAGGTGCCAGAACTGCCAGAAAGTCCAGATACCAGACCAAAGCCAGAGATTAGTACAGGAGACAAAGGCAAAGCAAAGTGTCTGGGCTGAGTTGCCAGTGTACCGCAAAACCTGCTGGAGCCTAGAGTTGTTTCAATACAAAATTTTTGATTCGATTACGATACAATAAAAAAGTATTGCGATACTCGATACCATTCGCGCATTTCTTTTTTTTATATTTTTTTTTTTTTATATAGATTTTTTAAATATTTTAATAGTTTGGACTTTTATGATGTGGCGATATGTGATATGTTTATTTATTGTTTATATATTTTATATGTGAAATTGGGAAAGGGGGTGATTTATACTGAATGTTTTGGTGGGGGTTTTTAAACTTTTTTTTTGACACTTTTTATTTAATAACTATTTCACCCCTTAGGGGCCAGAACCTGAGATCTTTTAATCCCTTGTCCTATTCACCCTAATAGATCTCTATCAGGGTGAATAGGACTTCACACTCTCCCTGCTGCCCTGTGCATAGTACACATAGCAGCAGGGAGCAGACTATGGCAGCCAGGGCTTCAGTAGCATCCTGGCTGCCATGGTAACCGATCGGAGCCCCAGTAATACACTGCTGGGGCTCCAATCAGAAGCTGCCACTGCCACCAATGAAGAGGAGTGGACCCTGTGGCCACTGCGCCACCAATGATTTTAATACTGGGGGGTTGATGGGGGGGGGCACACTGCGCCACCAATGATAATTAGCCCTTAATACAGGAGGCGGGTACTGGCAGCAGATCAGCGGCAGTTAACCCCTCAGGTGTCGCACCTGAGGAGTTAACTGACGGTGATCGCAGCTCCCTGTCAGAGGCAGGGTGCCGGCAATGTGATTCTTCTGCCAGCACCTGCCTCCTGTATTATGTGTTAAAGACGACCTTATATGGGTCCAGACTTTAAGTAGCAGGCTACACAGAGCGGCGCCCAAAGATGTCCCAGCACTTACTATTATTACTGGGCGCCGCTCCGTTCGCCCGCTGTGCCCCATTACTGTCTCCTGCTGCATATGCTAATTACTATCGGAGCAATGGGGAGGAGACATCAGCTTCTCTAGTGGGCGTTCCTTCTCCCTGGCTGTAGCGCTGTCCAATCGCAGCGCAGCACAGGGAGAAGGAACGCCCACTAGAGAAGCTGATGTCTCCCCCCCATTGCTCCGATAGTATTTAGCATATGGAGCAGGAGACAGTAATGGGGCACAGCGGGCAAACGGAGCGGCGCCCAGGAATAATAGTAAGTGCTGGGACATCTCTGGGTGCCGCTCTGTGTAGCCTGCTACTTAAAGTCTGGACCAGGAAAAGCCCTATCATTGGTGGCACAGTGCACCCGCCCCTCTCTCTGTTCATTGGTGGCAGCGGCAGCAGCAGCACAGGGGGGAGGGAGAGACTGCTTCCTTCTCCCCTGTGCTGCTGAGGGAACCAGCGCGCTTATGTTCAGAGATACTAGACTGCGCAGCAGCGCAGTTCAGAATCCAAAAAATGGAAATCCCGGTATCGTCTCGATACCGGGACAGAAGTATTGATTGGGTATCGAAATTTCGATACTCGCAACAACCCTACTCGAGCCAGAGAAAGATCATATATTATCTGAATGTAAGTTTATTCAAGTAAAACTGTTGAACTTTATCAAGTCTGGACTCGGCGTATTCCTCCAACTAATGCTCTTTTGAATGCTGAGGAATCTAGCCCTGGGGAATGACGATACCCAGGTAGGACCACCGTGACACACTGAACTAGTAAGGCCAAATCACTACTCTGCCTTTCCTACACTGGGACTCCAAGCGTGCCCTGGCGGGCAGCACATTGCAATTCCACTTCTGCAGGATTAGAAGCAGTTTAGAGCTGCAGCGTCCCACTAGTGTACATTGGCACTGCACATCTTGTTAGGTTGTATGTTGTATCATGTTGTATTGCACGTTTGTATAAAGATCCCTGTTAACAGGCTGTTAGGTGCACTACACATATTCCACCACTAGATGGGGATAGCACCACAGTATATATACACCACAGTTCAGGCCTAGTGAGTAGTTGTGGGAGTTGGAGGAGATGGAGTGAGGAGCAAGGGGGAAGGAGAGGACCCCCCTCCTCTCAGCTCTCTCTTGGGCTCCACGGGCTCCAGAGAAGCCAATTCGTTTGTCTTAGTGTCAAGTAAGGAAAGCAGGCAGAGGTGAAGCCTTTATTCTACCGTCTACTCTTCCGGAGTGCCAAGTGGATTTTACTAATTTCTATGTGGAAAGACAAAGGAGGGACAATAGCCATTATTCTAGGCTCTAGGCACCTTTGTATCAAGGTGAAGGATTTATTAGCTTCCGGCAGCCTCACCGTTACTTCAAGGACAGATAGGCCATCTGTTGCATTACTTGTGTGTAGAAGATAAGGACTTGAACCACCTTTACTAAGATTAGAACAAGGCAAAGAGCTAACTACCAGTGAGTACATAACCTCCTACTATAGCCTGCGATATAGCCATATATACAGCCTGTTACCTGGATTTACAGTATTCAACCTACATATTCATAAGAGACTGTTTATAACTGGATGTAAACTGTTATCAAAACCCTGGTCACAGTAAAGTTCTCAGATGGATTCAAACCCTGCCTCATTCTTATATCTCCATACTACAACCAATCTCATCATTTTGCACCACCAAGGTGCTGGCGTCACGACCTTACTTTAATTTAGGGACCCAGCCGCACAAGCACCCAGAAAAGCCAATCACCATCAAGGGCACCTCGATCACCACCAGGCCGGTGTCCCCTGTTGTACAGTGTGCCCCGGAGAATCTGCTGCTGGTCCAGTGAGGCATCTGATAACCGTGAGTACCGATGAACTGTTGCACCCACCAGCCCACCGTGAATCTCACGCGTTCTCCCCTGTGGACCGGCATGTTGCAGAGCTCACTCTGCAGTGCCGCAATATGCAGTTACCAACAGTCTGATGTACCTCCTATGATCCCCTTGGATGTATCACTCAATATCCAATTTATACAACTAGATGGCTGTATTCTCAGTATCTGATTTGTCCTGAGTTACTCCAAACATATAAATGGATTGAACCACATATGGTGTTACTCTGCAAAGATCTTCAGTCTGCAAAAAGCTTTACTATACTCAAATTTAAAATAGAAAAAAAAGCATATATAATGTAAGTCCAACATAAAATCAGCATAGCATGCCTCATGATAACTTGACCCAGAAGCTAGGAAGGTGAAACCCTGGATCAGGTTATGGTGAGGCGTGCTACGCTCATTTTATGTGGGATATTAAGTGCTTTTTTAAAATTATTTCAAGAGTACGTTCACATGAACTTTTTCTGTGCTGAAAAAACCTAATGCGGAATCTGCTTCAGGATTCCTTGTGGTTTCTTAGTGTGCTGTTTTTATTCTGATTTGGTTCACATGGTTTTTTTATGTGGTTTTGATGTGGTTTTTCTTCCTGCCCATTTCAATAGAAACTTGAGACATGTATTCTGCACGGAATTCACATCGAGAATAGATGTATCACTTTCTGCGGCACAGTGTTTAAAACCGCAAGCAGAAGAAAAGCACACCGTATGAATTAACAAGCGGCTTCCCCATTTAATTCAATGTATATGAACAAGCGTTTTTGGCTCGGTTTTTGGGATCTACGCTAACATAAAATACACATAGGAAAAACTCTGTGAACATACTCTAAATGTAAGTATAAAGCCTCATGCACACGACCGTTGTTTCATTCCGTGTCCGTTGTTCCGTTTTTCGTGATTTTCTGCGGACCCATTGACTTTCAATGGGTCCGTGGAAAACTCGGCTAATGCACCGTTTGTCATCCGCGTCCGTGATCCGTGGTTCCAGTCCGTCCAAAAAATATAACCTGTCCTATTTTTTTCACGGAAAACGGTTCGCGGACCCATTCAAGTCAATGGGACCGTGAAAAAAACGCGGAGGCACACAAGATTGTCATCCACGTCCGTTTTTTTTCCTTTCATTTGCATGGCAAACTTGACTTAGACTTTTTTTTACTTTCCTTCACGTCTGGTGATCCTCCAAAAATAAAGGAAGACACACGGAAACAAAAACGGATCACGGAACAACTGAACCCCATTTTGCGGAACGGAACACAACAACGGTCGTGTGCATGAGGCCTAATAAAGCCCTTTTGCAAATTGTAACTCTTTGCAGTGTAACACTATATGTGGTTTAATCCATTTATATACGGTAGTGTGAATAATCAGATACTGAGCAATAAAAAACAATTAGTTGTCTTAGGATAAATCAGATTTTGAGCGATACATCCAAGAGGGTCATAGGAGGAAGATCAGGCGGCTGGTATCCCGTTGCAGCAAAGTGGAGGATCTGAGTTTGGAGTGAGCGTCGAACTGTTTCTGCAGCAGGGGGGATCCTTTCAAAAAAGACTTTTTATTACATTTTATATAGACACTCTTAGAGAAAAACAAATAATTGATTTTTGTCACAGAAGTCTACAGAGTGGTGAGCACTGGTCAAAAATATCCTACCGTCTTGTGTATACAGCTTCTATGTAGCTCTGTGCATCAGGTTGATGTGCACACGACTGATAAACTAGAAAGGAGCCATGTATTATTACATGTCCCCTGCCTCCTGCATCTTATCCTGTTCATCTGAGGAGACCTTTTAGCTGATTTTATCATCACACATGATCAATGAAAGAGAGGAGACACACAGGCGTGAACACTTAGATAAGGGAGTGAACGAGCATGCTTCACAGGGAACGCCCACTGAACTCTGAACTTGCAGCTGCACAAGTAAGCACATTAGAGGCAGCCGGTCTTACAAATGAAAGAAGTAATGCAGAAACGTAGCAACAATTCGCATCTATAAACTTTTTAAACTATTTTTCCATGAGAAAGATGCACATTCAATTGATTATTCATTCGATGGGTTTCAAATCTCCCTCAGGAGATTCACTTTAAATGTGCAATATCTTTAATTAATAAATTCTGCAATATAGCGTGCCATACTGCTATACACGCCACCTTATCTTCTTCATATGAATGACAGTATGTGAGGAAAAACCTCTTTGTGCTTTTGTATACTATTCTAGACTCATAGAGATAAAGTATGATCCCACAGCAGTCTATGGACACTGATCTGAAATACAGCGCATGGCTGGTTTGGTATCACAGAATCCTCCTACAAAACAGGAACATAACACCAAGGGAAAAATAATAATACTTGTCATTGATGAATTCTCCATTTTTATGGATTTGATTTTCCAGAGTAAAGTTGAAATGGTAGTTTGAAATATTTTCTCCGTAAAAGTTTTTCACTCTCAGGGCGTATTCATCCGCCTGCAGGTGTTTAATGACGTCGGAGAACCAGACGGATAATCCATAGTAGCTGTGAAGATACAGAATCACTTTACATTACAGTATCAGTATAGACACACATACAGACAGAATTACTACAGATGTAGCAGAGCTGTGCATTTTCATCATGTGCTTTTCACCATGAAATCGAATTAAGGGTACATTCACATGACCATACACATTTTGCAGTCAGTAAAATAGGGATGCGGTCCGTGTGCATCATGAATTTTTGGCAGGCCGCATTGTAGAAATGCCTATTCTTGTTCGCAAAATGGACAAGAATAAGACATGTTCTATAATTTGCGACAGCCGTGTGCTATTCTCATTTTTTGCAGCCCCATAGAAATGAATCGTTCCATGTGTGACATACAAAAAAAAATGTTGATTGGATGCGGACAAAAATTTTATAAAAAAAAATACTGCCTGTTGCTCGGGTATGGCCACATGTTCAGGGGTTTTTGATGCAGTTTTTGAAGCCAAAATTAGGAGTGGATCAAAAAAGAAGAAAAATTATTGTGGACAGATTATACTTCAATTTTTTATCCACTCCTGGTTTTAGCTTCAAAAACTGCTTAAAAACCCCACAGAGAATCCATTTATGGCCAATTCAGTTCTACTATGCAAGTTATGAAAAAATGTGTTTATATTAGAATGGTTTATACTAAGATCTACTCTGTCTGTACAACATATTTCCATTATAACATAGGTATTAATCCCTTCCTCCTGTATGCATTTGGGGGCTTTGGTGACCAAGCAATTTTTTAATTTTTTAGTCGCACTCCAAGAGCTATAACTTTTTTTCCCATCTATGTGGCAGTATGAGGGCTTGTTTTTTGTGGGAAAAGTTTTTATGGTACTATTTTGGGGTACATATAACTTACTGGTTATTATAAAATCTTTCTGTAGGGGATGGGAAAGGTTTTACATTGTAAATTTTGTGACATTCACTTTACGACATAAAGAGCGCACAAACTTTATTTTCTGGGTCAGTACGAATACAGCAATACCAAATATATATATATATATATATATATATATATATACACACAGTATCTCACAAAAGGGAGTACACCCCTCACATTTTTGTAAATATTTTATATCTTTTCATGGGACAACACTTTGATGCAATGTACAGTACTCAGTGTACAGCTTGTATAACAGTGTACATTTGGTGTGCCCTCAAAATAAACACACAGCCATTAATGTCTAAACCTCTGGCGACAAAAGTGTGTACACCCCTTAGTAAAAATTGCCAAATTATGCCCAAAGTGTCAATATTTTGTGTGGCCAGCACTGCTGCTTAGCTTCGGGAGCGAGGATCTGTGTTTGGCCTCGTTCCCAGGGCGGCTTTGCTAGCTGGGAGGCTCCCTGCTCATAGGTCTGCCTTGAGCGCCGAGTTGATCACTCGGTGCTCGAGTGGTCGGTCTGTCGGTCATGTGACGCTGGCCACGTCACATGACCCTCACTCCCCACTATAAATACAGGCGGCTACTGGCTACAGGTTGCCTGTTATTTTCGTCCTATAGGCTGTGTACTTTATTGTTATTTAGCTACCTCTGGAATTGAACCTCGATCCGCCTCTTGACACCTCTTCTGCCTGCTCCCTGTACCTTGACGCTACCTTTCGGATTTTGACCTCGGCTTGTTTACGGATTTGTCTTTGCCTTTTCCCTTGTTCTGACGTGACCTCCTGGACTGACCTTGGCTAGTTGACCCGCCTCGCCTTCCGTTTTTGTTCTAGAGAAGACGTCATCAGCGCAGACGCACTGAGGGAGTGCTGAGGAGGCGAGCCTCCTTATCTCAGAGCGCCTGCGCCGAATCAACACAGGCGCGCGATTTTTGAAATGCTGACAGGGCCAGCCGGAGGAGGAGATCGCGGCTGGCCCTGTTAATCAACAGGAGGAGGGGGCGGTTTTATGCGGCTGCTACCAGCAAGTAGACGCCCTACTTGCTGGTAGACAGGTAATTAGCATATTATAAAAGTATGTTTTTTGACATATCTACAGAACGAAAATGATTAATAACATAATATATAGCTATATCGCAGGATAGGGATTATAAGTAATAAAGCTCTAATTATAGATAAAGCGGGTGGTCGTAGAGTTATTCAATCAATATCACTGAGGTACGACTACCTAAAATTTAACCTTTATTTTGGTCAATTAAAATTCCCTGGAAGAGGAACGACTAGTGCAACAAAACACAACACAAATACAGTACAATTAACACACGGACGAGCAGGATCAGACAAGCGGATCAATATGAGAGGGAAAAAGGGGAGGAACGCATCAGGGCAACCCGTGCCATAACAGTATCTGTCCCTACGATATCCCTTTATAACTCCTCCTCAGCCCGGAGATGTGTCTTGATGGTAGGCACACTCCGTCCACGTACCTATGCTGTCTATCCTTATGGTGCCCTTTATATACTATCCCATATGGATATCTGGGTAATAGTATATATAGAAGATATCGGTTGTACAATCACGTGTCCCGACGCGTTTCCCCCCTTCCTCTCATTGAAGGGGTTCATCAGGGGACAAAAACAATGTCAGTCAAACACATAAAGTGTTCAACAGATATCAATGAAGATGGATCATAAGTCTGGAGGCCACAACCAAAACCAATTAACTGACTATACAGGAGTCCGCACGCGGTTATGTTAAGATAAACCGACTCCCCACCAGTAAAGAGTATACTTAGCTGGTCCACTGGAAGGATATCCAAGTCAGCGGTTCTAGGTGAACATCTTGTAAGGGCCTCCAGGGGGCAAGATGTGTTGTAGGGACAGATACTCCCCGGGCTGAGGAGGAGTTATAAAGGGATATCGTAGGGACAGATACTGTTATGGCACGGGTTGCCCTGATGCGTTCCTCCCCTTTTCCCCTCTCATATTGATCCGCTTGTCTGATCCTGCTCGTCCGTGTGTTAATTGTACTGTATTTGTGTTGTGTTTTGTTGCACTAGTCGTTCCTCTTCCAGGGAATTTTAATTGACCAAAATAAAGGTTAAATTTTAGGTAGTCGTACCTCAGTGATATTTTTTTTTATTTTTTTTTAGGGATTATAAGTACCCAAAAAAAAAAAAAAAAAAGGAGTTTAGTGGGGTGACAGAAGCCCTTTAATCTTTAACTTTATGCCTTTTGGAGATCATTTTATCTTCAACTTGCTTAACTGTTCACAGTAACAGTAATTTTGACCAGGGGTGCCCAAACTTTTGCATGTCACTGTAGATATACCTGGACAGTGGAGAAAGAAGAAATTGCATACTACGGTGATATTTATTAGTGGAATTGCTGGGCTGTGTCCAATGGCATATTTTCTAGAGAATGTACCATCATAAAATGACCTATTGTTTAAATCACATTTATATGTTAAATTTATATATATGCCGATTGCATCTATAAGGCTGTCATACACCAAGGATAGCTGTCAGCTGAATACTTGTTTGCTGAACACTTATCCATTCCGGGTAGCTGACTGTGCATGTGTTTTAAATATGGAGAACAAAAGAATAAAATCCAACATGCCCGACCCTTTTATCTCACGATGCAAGTCGAGACATTCCCAAACACAGTAGATAGTGGGGCAGTCCTGTTAAAATAGGCAGGTATGGCCAACATTCAGCAAATGTATATCACCATCTATAGGTGAATGAGGAGTTTCATTTTAAGCATAACTAGTATATTTTTTTTTTGCTACGCCCCTAACTGGACACATTGAAAATTCAAGGCAAATGTTTTAAAATCAGTATAGAGCACTTATACAATAAAGAGAATAAATCACAGTTTACACCAATGTAACAGAACTGCAAGGGATCAAAGGCAAACATACCCAAATGACAGACTGAGCCACACGATTGTCAGTTTGATTGTGTTTTCTTTGACAGGATAATCAAAGCATTTCATGAAAGTTACCCAAATCTGTAAAATAATGTGTGATATTAACCATGATGTAAGTAAATGATAGAGCGCATCACAATACAGCACTGTTCATAAGAAAAGATAAGGGTAATTAGGGGGCACGATAATTACAGGCTTTCAGTTTAATTAATTTTCAGACATAATATGAGATAGAAGTAGTGTAGGAGGGATCGTCATCTACTGGCCTATTAGCAGGATGAAGTTTTATCAGGTTAGGCCGGACTGTCACTCATTACACAGTGCTTTTGTTCAAATACAGATAAGTACAAATTAGGGAACATTTAGTACAAAATAATTCCTGAGGACAAATGTCTTATGGATTATGATAGACTCAAGAGATTTCTGCCCTTCCTCAGATCACATGTGCATAGCCAGCAAAATCTTATGGTATAAAAGCGGTTGTCCGAGTGTTTATTACTGGTGACCTATCCTCAGGATAGGCCATCAATTTCTCATGGTTGGGGTCTGACTCCCGGGACCGCTGCTGATCAGCTGTTTGAAGAGACCACAGAGCTCACAGAGCATCGCAACCTCTTCCTGGTCCCGTGACGTCAAGTTCATTGGTGGCGTGGCCTAGATGCTGCTCAGTACCACTCAAGTGAGTTGGCCTGGGATACAACACCAAGTACAGCTGCTGTCCAATGGATGCAGCCTTTTCATACAGCTGATTGGCAGTGGGTGTCACGCAGTCGAACCCCTAGTGATGACACACTATGATGTAGCTCAAGGATAGACAACTCCTTTAAAGGGACAAAACCCTATCTGTATGTCTTATTAGGTCTCAGATTGGGGTCACCCACTCAGTACACCCATCTATGAGTTAGAGATAGACAGGTTCTTGGAAACTTAAATATTACTGGCCTATCCTTGGGATAGGCCATCCCAAGCCCATGATTTTTTGCAGCATTCAGAGGAATGATGTACGTGTCACTGCAGGATTAACGGGGACCCCCAGAGTAATGGCACTGGAGCAGAGAGGTTATGGGTAAGTACTAAATAGTGTTCATTTTTATGTTATACCAGTTCCTGCACTTAGTCAAATGTCTAAAATTCCCAAACTAACCCAATTAATTAACCACTTCCCATCTGGGCCATTTGCCCCCTTCCTGACCAGGCCTAATTTAGCAAAACTGACTTATCTCACTTTATGTGGTAATAACTTTGGAACGCCTTTATTTATCCAAGTCATTCAGAGATTGTTTCCTCGTGACACATTGTACTTCATGATAGTCATAAATTTGAGTCAAAATATTTCACCTTTATTTATGAAAAAATCCCAAATTTACCCAAAAATTTAAAAAATTCGCAATTTTCTAAATTTCAATTTCTCTGCTTTTAAAACAGAAAGTGATACCTCATAAAATATGTATTACTTAACATTCCCCATATGTCTACTTTATGTTGGCATCATTTTGGAAATGTCATTTTATTTTTTTAGGATGTTAGAAGGTTTAGAAGTTTAGAAGCAATTCTTCAAATTTTTAAGAAAATTGCCAAAACCCACTTTATAAGGACCAGTTCAGGTCTGAAGTCACTTTGTGGGGCCTACATAGTGGATACCCCCATAAATGACCCCATTGTAGAAACTACACCCCTCATGGTATTCAAAACCGATTTTACAAACTTTGTTAACCCTTTATGTGTTCCACAAGAATTAAAGGAAAATGGAGATCAAATTTTAAAATTTCACTTTGTTGGCAGATTTTCCATTTTAATCCAATTTTTTCTTTAACACATCGATGGTTAACAGCCAAACAAAACTCAATATTTATTACCCAGATTCTGCGGTTTACAGAAACACCCCACATGTGGTCATAAACTGCTGTATGGGCACACGGCAGGGCGCAGAAGAAAAGGAACTCCACATGGTTTTTAGATGCCATGTCCCATTTGAAGCCCCCTGATGCACCCTTACAGTAGAAACTCCCAAGAAGTGACCCCATTTTGGAAACTAGGGAATAAGGTGCCAGTTTTATTAGTACTATTTTTGGGTACATATGATTTTTTGATCATTCATTATAACACTTTATGGGGCAAGGTGACCAAAAAATTGGCTGTTTTAGCACAGTTTCTATTTATTTATTTTTACAGCGTTCACTTGAGGGGTTCAGTCAAGTGACATTTTTATAGAGCATATTGTTACGGACGTGGCGATACCTAATATGTATACTTTTTCTCATTTATTAAAGTTTTACACAATAATAGCATTTTTGAAACAAAAAAATTATGTTTTAATGTGTCCATGTTCTAAGAGCTATAGTTTTTCTATTTTTTGAGAGATTTTCTTATGTAGGGGCTAATTTTTTGCGGGATGAGGTGACGGTTTTATTGGTACCATTTTGTGGGACATACGCATTTTTGATCACTTGGTGTTGCACCTTTTGTGATGCAAGGTGACAAAAATTGCTTGTTTTGACACAGTTTTTATTTTTATTTTTTTACGGTGTTCATCTGAGGGGTTAGCTCATGTGATATTTTTATAAAGCTGGTTTTTACGGACGCGGCAATACCTAATATATATACATTTTTTTATTTGTTTCACTTTAACACAATAATAGCATTTTTGAAACCAAAAAAATGATGTTTTAGTGTCTCCATGTTCTAAGAGCTATATTTTTTTTATTTTTTGAGAGATTTTCTTATGTAGGGGCTCATTTTTTGCGGGATGAGGTGATGGTTTTATTGGTACCATTTTGTGGGACATACGCGTTTTTGATCACTTGGTGTTTCACCTTTTGTGATGCAAGGTGACAAAAATTGCTTGTTTTGACACAGTTTTTCTTTTTTACGGTGTTCACCCGAGGGGTTAGATCATGTGATATTTTTATAGAGCTGTTTTTTATGGACGCGGCAATACCAAATATGTCTATTTTATTTTATTTTTTCTATTTTTTTTTATTCCTTACTTGGGGACTTTTTTTTTTTACATGTGAAACTTTTTTTAATTTTTTTTTTTCAACCCTTTATTTTTTTTATTTTATTTTACACTTTTCGTCCCCCATAAGGTCATACAACACCTCTGGGGGACATTTGCTTCACTTTTTCTTTTTTTTTTCACTGTTGATTTCTCCTGTAACTGGGGCTGACATAGTAGCCCCAGTTACAGAAGAAATGCACCCCCCAGAGAGGCTGTACAGCGTGATTCTGCACTGTACAGCCTCAGAGCAGGGCTGATCGAGGTCTCTGTAAGACCTCACACAGCTCCGGCACTCTCCGGTCTCGGCGGTCACATGACCGCCGGGCCGGAACAGGAAGCGCACAGCGCTTCCTGCTCTGCATACACAGCGCTCGGTGAGCGCTGTGTCTGCAGCGATCCGGAAGGCAGGGACACCTGGGAACTGTCCCTGCCTTCTCTCTGGGTTGCCCTGCTGTCACTGACAGCGGGCAACCCGATCAGCAGCTGCACGATTAGCGTGCAGCTGCTGTTTCTGAAAGGACGTTTTAAAACGTGCTTTCAGAAATAGAGGTCCACCCATAGGACGTTTATATCCTATGGGCAGACGGAAAGTGGTTAAAATTATTATTTTACTTTGTATTTATTGAAACAATGTTGCAGCGGGTAATAATAAAGTATACAACTTCCTCCCATGGTCATTAATAAGCTTTTGAAAAGCTTTAAGGGGTTGTCCCAAGACAAATATTTCTACAGTTTTCAAACCTGCACCTGGATCTAAATACTTTTGTAATTGCATGTAATTCAAAATTTTGCATAGCCTCTGAGCTATTCAATAAAATGTATCTGTATAGCTGTTTTTTTTTTCTTATTTATCCTGCTCACTGAGAAGGCCGCAGATGCTCAGTTTCATCCTTCAACTGCCTCCTGAGCTGTGATAGGGAGAGCATGGACACACCCCCTGAGCTGTGATAGGGAGAGCATGGACACACCCCCTGAGCTGTGATAGGGAGAGCATGGACACACCCCCTGAGCTGTGATAGGGAGAGCATGGACACATCCCCTGAGCTGTGATAGGGAGAGCATGGACACATCCCCTGAGCTGTGATAGGGAGAGCATGGACACACCCCCTGAGCTGCAGCAGAAAAGACACTCCCCTTGCGTTGTTACCGTGATATAAATCTAGCAGAGCAGTGAATGGGGAGATCTCTGGATCCATGTGAGGTACAGGGCTGGTTCTAGCTTTGTTAGAAAGAGATTGTCATGTACTATGTTGATTTTTTTTTTTTTACATTAGTCACGGGATAACCCCTTTAATTACCATTATTAGATATAGGGTTATGCCTTGGGGGGGGGGAGGGGGGTATGTGCCCTGGCAATAGAGAAAAGAACTACTGGCACCAGCAACAAGAGTAAACTCACTTTGCATGGCATATACAGCAGCAGTGCCCATGTAGGACAGGCTTATGACTGGCCTGCTGAACCACAAATCTATATATGCTTCATCCTGTCTAGACATGCCAGAAAATTATAAAGAAACCCACATTGATCTTGTAAGTGCTTTGACTAGAATGCAAGACAGCAATTGAGCTTGCAATGATGGGTGCAGGTATAAGAGGAGCAGAGGTAGCGGTCGCACCTAGTCCCTGGAGCCTGAAGGAATTAAAAGCAACACACCAGTATTACAAATGCCACATGGTAAGGGGGGGGGGGGGGGATGTGCCTTATAGAGATTTTTGTATTGGGACCTAAAAGTGTACAGCTCTGTGCAATGGTATGACTGGATGTATGCTTATCCCACGGCTCCATCCCTGTGCTTGCATCCTACTCTTCTGCTTGACATAATGATGACAAAAGAATCATCATGCAGATCCCAACTATCCTCTTCATGCCAGGCCTCATGCACACGGCCGTTGCCCGGCCGTGCCTGTAACAGCGGGTCCGCAATATACAGGCACCGGCTGTGTACACACCGTATCATGGATGCTGACGCATTCACTTGAATGGGTCCGCAATCCGGAAGGAGTGGTGTGGAACTGAGACACTGAACCTCTCTCCATGCTTCCGCACCGCACAAAATAAAGCACGTTCAATTTTTCTGCAGAGTGGACGGCTCAAGGACCTATTCAAGATGAAAGGATCTGCATCTGGCTGAGGAAACCACACTGATGGTCCCCAATGCACAGAACAGCCGACACACGTTCATGTGCATTAGACCTTAATCACATACACCGAACATGGCCCCATCTCCGATTTGCATGTAGTTTTGGCTTAGTCTTGGATTGTTTTCTGAAGATGCTTGTGCTAAACCTTCCTAGGTTTTAAGATTATAATATGCAGACGAGCACAATGCACTTTTTACTTAGAATGCCATCTGCTTAATATTTTAAAGGATGGATGCACAGGAATTAATGCAACTTGCACTTTTGGTAGCTAATATTAGCTAATGCTGGGTTTGCTTTTTAACACTGTAGGCAGATTTATCTAAGGAGGCTACCTCTACCTAGTCAGAAAGAAGAAAGGGATTAATATCATAAAAGATAACATTACTGGTGTCTGGGTAATCTCAGATTATGTAGACATTTGATGTGATAAATCTGAGGGATTTTGATACTAGTAGATCTGTATCACTGGTTACATATTGGTCTGTGCCCAGATTAGACATTAAGGTCAGGATTATTCTAGAAATTGTGTTTTGATTTTTAGCGTTTTCACAAATTTATCGGAAAGAGAAAAGATGGGTCTGATTTGGGATACAGTTGAATATTATGATATTGTGACGGATATTATTCATACAAAATACTTACATTGGTGCAGAATAATATCATTGTATCATAAAATAAAAAAAGACAAATAGCAAGAAAATAAATGTATTCACAAAAAAACATGATCAAAATAGTCCAATGGCTATGGCCTTCTGACTATTTAAAGAGGACCTTTCATCTGGCAAAAAATTGTGAACTAAGCATAATAATATATACAGCGGCGCCCAGGGATCTTACTGCACTTACTATTATCCCTGGGCGCTGCTCCGTTCTCCTGCTATGACCTCCAGTATGTTCAGTCACTTGGTTATAGTAGGCGGAGTTTTCCCTTGTTCTCCTGGGCATCTCCTTCTTCTAGGCTGTAGCGCTGGCCAATCGCAGCGCAGAGCTCACAGCCTGGGAAAAAAAAAACCTCCCAGGCTTTGAGCTCTGCTGCGATTGGCCAGGAGAACAAGGGCAGTCTACTTCTTACTATAACCAAGTCCCCTAAGTCTCCACCCACTATAACCCAGAGACCGAACATACCGGAGGGCATAGCAGGAGAACGGAGCGGCGCTCAGGGATAATAGTAAGTGCAGTGAGATCCCTGGGCGCCGCTGTACAGATCATGACACTTAATTTCACAAATTTGTTGCCAGATGAAAAGGTCCTCTTTAAATACAGGAGAAGAAGAAAGAAAAGAGCGAGACTACCCAAAACAAAATGCAGGACCCCCCACCTTCCATGTGCTATTTTCTATACTGGTGTCATCTTATGTGGCAGAGAAGTTTATAGGCAAACACAGCCTGGCTGTGACCACTACCTCTGCCTACTCATATCCCCTCAAGAGTGATTAAAGGATCATATTTTCCTTTTAGGAACATTTTCATTATTTTATTTTTCAATTTGTCTTATCACCTCTTAACAATCTGTATGTGAATATACTGTGTATTGTTTTTTAATGAAAAAAACAGGTAGATGCTTTTCTGGATATAATTTTTTTTATTTAAAGCACCCCATGTATTCTGCTTCCTGTCCTGGTTTGTTAAGTTCCTGTTTGGATTTCTAGCAATGCAAACAACACTGGGGCCAGGGAGAGACCTTACTGTAGTGACTCAATTAGAGCATCACACATTACACTGATAACCATCTTTATCTAGGCCTATCAAGAGAACATTATATACAGTTATCCCAATTCTACACCTACTATTAACATGAGGATTATACAGCAGATAACATTTTCCCCTCACAGCAGCAAAATCTGATACAGATGTCGATTACACATCTATATGGGAGGCTTTATAGTTGTGTTACAGAAGGACAATTTTTTTTCCTTCGTATAGTACTACTGAATAGAGTTGAGCGAACCCGAACTACAAAGTTCGGGTTAATGCCGAACTTTGCGAGTTCGGGTACCCAGACCCGAACCCGGACTTTTTCACTGAAGTTCAGGTTCGGTGTTCGGGTGATTTTATTATTTTCTGGTATAAAATGGTTATAACGGAAAATAATAGCATTCTTAAAACAGAATGCTAAATAAAATGACTACAGAGGGGTTAAAAAAAAAACAAAAAAAACCTCACCTCATCCACTTGATCCCACAGCCGGTATCCTCTTTTCTTCAGGTCCTACAAAAGGACCTGTGGTGACGGTCAACGCAGGTCCTGCTGAATGAAGATAGAAAGACTGCGGTGATGTCACCACGCTCACCACGTGGTGAGTGTGGTGACGTCACCACAGGTCCTTTTGCAGGTCCTGAAGAAAAAAAGATACCGGCTGCGCGATCAAATGGATGAGGTGAGTTTATTTTTTATTTTTAACACCTCAGTAGACATTTTATTTGGCATTCTGTTTTAAGAATGCTATTATTTTCCGTTATAACCATGTTATAATGAAAAATAATAAAGTAAAGTTCGGGTCCCCATTGACTTAAATAGGGTCTGCGTTTGGGGTGAAGTTCGGGTCAAGTTCCAGCCCCGAACCCGAACTTTGACCTTAAGTTTGGCCGAACCCGGCGACCCCGAACTTCCATGGGTTCGCTCAACCCTACTACTGAATAAAATAAAAAAAAACACAAACCTGCCAAAATGTAAAAAAAAATAATGTTTCTATGAATATTGAGTTAAAGAAAGTCTTACTCAGAAGGAACTTTCTACACTATTTTTTTCTAACTTACTTTATTTTTCAACTCTGCGGTGACATTTTGGTTTAAAGGGAACCTTTAACCGGGATTTTGTGTATAGAGCTGAGGACATGGGTTGCTAGATGGCCTCTAGCACATCCGCAATACCCAGTCCCCATAGCTCTGTGTGCTTTTATTGTGTTAAAATAAAACGATTTGATACATATGCAAATTAACCTGAGATGAGTCCTGTCCCTTGCTCTTCTCAGGGACAGGACTCATCTCAGGTTAATTTGCATATGTATCAAATCGTTTTTTTTACACAATAAAAGCACACAGAGCTATGGGGACTGGGTATTGCGGATGTGCTAGCGGCGATCTAGCAACCCATGTCCTCAGCTCTATACACAAAATCCCAGAATCCCAGAAGAATGGCTGGCAGGACCAATAGACGGGTGCTGAAACCAGAAGATTGCTGCAGATTTGAACAATAAAGCATGTTAGTAATAATCAATGATTTGACATTTCATACGCAATAAAATATATTTTTCTCTTGCTTTGAAATAATGAAATGTTACTCTGGCAATGACTGCATCACCTTGAATTAGGTTCTCGTCTATTGACTATTCTTATGATTTCACTTACACCATACAATTCAGTGCGAACCCTTACAAAGCCTCTTCTGTACCAAGTGCCTGTGTCTGTGTTGATTTCAATAAGCTCGTCTATTTGTTTTGGAGTCTTAATTCTTTGGACCTGCAAAAAAAATAAAACCATCATAGAAATCAACATTTAGAAAGCTGCAAATGTGGTTGTCCAGATAGTACTGTGTATACAGTGTGGCAATGTGTACAGTAAAGTGCACGGTAGCGGTATGGTGAGGGTGTGTATCTCACCCGGTTTTTCAGTTTAGCTTGGTGAGAACTGAAATCCAGAAATGGTATGGCTTCTGCAAGGCATAGTTGCTGGAGCTGTTTTTTTATTTAAAGTTGTATGGGCTGGATTTCTTTGGACTGGGAGACAGGTTGGTAGTGGGAGTCTTCCAGTTCACACCTCAAGTCCATTACAGGTTCCCTGGCCCCAGGTGATAAATCAACCCTCTGTGTATGAGTCTGGGGGAAGAGGAAGTGACCCTACAGGAAAGAGGAAAGCCTGAGAGGCTTGTGTGGTCACACCCAGGAGGGCTGTTAGACCGTGCGGCTTAGTGAAGCCGGATCTCTCCCCTAGACTTGTGTTTGGTGAGCTGACCGGCTGAGTGTCAGAACCCGCTACCCTGTTTGTAAACTGCGCTCTACAGGTGAGGTAGAGACGATACATGTATTAGAAAGTGCCTAGACGGGCAGGTGTTTATTTTGATGTTTGTTTATGCTGGTGCTGAAGTGCCAAAATAAAGCACCATTTGGACTTGAACCCCCTTATCAGAGGAGAAGTCTGTGATTGCGACCCCCTGTAAGAGAGCGATCCCTTTCAACAGACTGTATTTTATATGGCTTGTATAGCGCCAGCATATTCTGTGTTACAAAGAGATGGTCACAGTTCACAAAAAACAATGTTATTTTCTTGTATACTTCCATGATTGAGCAGCAGGTGGCCATTTTTGTCAGGGATATATACAGTATATTCAATATATTGCTAGAAAATAAACATTTCTTTGCACTCACCGTAAATACTTTCTCCGGCTGCCCACGAGCCCTCATATTTGTGTCATGAATTTGTTTCAAGATCATCCAGGCTTCATCATGTTTTCCAATCTAGTAAACGGTATAAAAAGAATAATTTAATGAACAGTTTCTTAACCCCTTAGGGACCGATAATGTACATGTACGGTCATGTTCTGGTCTTTAAACATGGCCATAGACGCAGGGTTTCTGCTATTTTAAATAGCATGGACCCGCGGCACATGTATGCAATCAGACATAAGACTTATCTCGCACATTTTACCCCTTAGATGTCGTGGTCAAATGTGACCACGGCATCTGATCAGTCCGGAAGCAGGAGTCATGCACTTCCGGTCCAGTAACAGCGTTCCCCGGTTGAGATCGGGGAACGTGTTACTTCGCTGAAATACACTGAAGCCTCAAGCAGGCTTTGGTGCCTATTTCAGGAATATACCAATACAGACCACTAGGCAGCAGCATTGTATTGCTATATTCCAAATGAAGTCTTCAATGATGGCTATTTAGCCATCAGTGAACACAATGGGCGATGATTGCCAGTTATTGTCACCCAAGGTTCAAATCACCCCCCCCTTTCCTTAAAATAAAAATACTTAACCAATAAAAAAAGTAAACATCATAGGCATCGCCGCAAAAATACCTATACTATTAAAATATAACAATATTAATGGCATACGGCAAATATTGTAACAGGAAAAAAATAAAAACAGCCAATTTGCTATTTTTTGTCACTTCAACTACCTAATAATTTTTTTTATAAAAAATTATCAAAAAGTCTCATACACTTCAAATTGGTATCTCTGAAAAGAACAGATTATCCCGCAAAAATTGAGCCCTCACAGCCCAGTACACATAACTACAAAAAAGTTATAGGGGTCAGAATATGGTTATACATTTTTTTTTTCTTTTAAAGGTTTTACATTTTTTCAGTATTAGAATGCAAGAAAAATTATACAAGTGTGGAATCATTTGAACCGTACTGACCAGGAGACTTAATTTAACAGGTCAATTTTGCTGCATGGTGTACAGTGTAATAAAAAAATATAAAAACTTTTATCAGAATTGCGTTTTTTCCCAGTTCTACCCAATTTGGAATTTGTTTCTGCTTACCACTACATGGTATGCAACCGTAAATACTGCCATTAGAAAGTACAACTTGTTCCGCAAAAAATAAGCCCTCATTAGGCTATGTGAATGAAAAAATAAAAAAGTTAGGACTATGGGAAGGCAGGGAGTGAAAAACAAAAACGCTAAATAAAAAAATGGCCCAGTTCTGAAAGGGTTAAAGTGTAACTGTCATTTTTTTTTTATTTGTGTAATGTATCGGGGCAGTGATACTGACCATTTTTGTAAAATACTTTAAATACTGGATTCGTACCTTTTTATTAGAAAAATAGCTCTAAAGTGGCCCATTTTGAGCCTTAGCAACGCTCCTCTGTCTTCTGTTTACATAACAATCAGTGTTAGCAAGTCTCCACTGTTATGTAAACAGAAGACAGGGGAGCGTTGCTAAGGCTCAAAATGGGCCACTTTAGAGCTATTTTTCTAATAAAAAGGTACGAATCCAGTATTTAAAGTATTTTACAAAAATGGTCAGTATCACTGCCCCGATACATTACACAAATAAAAGAAAAATGACAGTTACACTTTTAAAAAATCAGACAGCATACAGTGCATGACAATCAACCCTGTACACTAGCCCTGTACCTCACATGTATCCAGAGATCTCCCCATTTATTGATCTGTTAGATTTATATCGAGCTGGCAGCTCAAGGGGAGTGTCCTTTCTGCTACCACTCTCTTCCTATCATAGCTCAGGAGGCAGCTGACGGACGGAACTGAGCAGATGCGTCCACCTCAGCAAAATGGACAGACGAGCAATAAAAAACAAAACAAACAGAAGGTGGCGCTATACAGATACATTCTATTGAAGGACTCAGTGGTTATACAATTTTTTTTTACTGCATGCAATTACAAAGGTTTTCAGATCCAGGTGCTCATTTGAAAATTGTTAAATATATTTTTTGTAGGACAACCCCTTTAAGTAAATGTAATTAAAACAGCATCTGATGTACTGAAATCTAAATTTGGCTACAAGCATAAGATGGATATTGAGCATTCCACTACTCAGCATACTCCCTCTTAACATGTCTGTCCGACATGCAAACCAGCATGTAATTTTTATAGTTTGAAGGAGATAAGTGTCTACACTGCCTAAAGATTGCAGATGTCTTCGGCTGACATAAGGGTGGACTGTACCAAATTTTACGTGACCAGGTAACTAAACATTAGATTTCATATACAGACGTGGACAAAATTGTTGGTACCCTTTGGTCAATGAAAGAAAAAGTCACAATGGTCACAGAAATAACTTTAATCTGACAAAAGTAATAATAAATTAAAATTCTATAAATGTTAACCAATGAAAGTCAGACATTGTTTTTCAACCATGCTTCAACAGAATTATGTAAAAAAATAAACTCATGAAACAGGCATGGACAAAAATGATGGTACCCCTAACTTAATATTTTGTTGCGCAACCTTTTGAGGCAATCACTGCAATCAAACGCTTCCTGTAACTGTCAATGAGACATCTGCACCTCTCAGCAGGTATTTTGGCCCACTCCTCATGAGCAAACTGCTCCAGTTGTGTCCGGTTTGAAGGGTGCCTTTTCCAGACTGCATGTTTCAGCTCCTTCCAAAGATGCTCAATAGGATTGAGGTCAGGGCTCATAGAAGGCCACTTTAGAATAGTCCAATTTTTTCCTCTTAGCCATTCTTGGGTGTTTTTAGCGGTGTGTTTTGGGTCATTGTCCTGTTGCAAGACCCATGACCTGCGACTGAGACCAAGCTTTCTGACACTGGCTAGTACATTTCTCTCTAGAATTCCTTGATAGTCTTGAGATTTCATTGTACCCTGCACAGATTCAAGACACCCTGTGCCAGACGCAGCAAAGCAGCCCCAGAACATAACAGAGCCTCCTCCATGTTTCACAGTAGGGACAGTGTTCTTTTCTTGATATGCTTCATTTTTTCGTCTGTGAACATACAGCTGATGTGCCTTGGCAAAAACTTCGATTTTTGTCTCATCTGTCCACAGGACATTCTCCCAGAAGCTTTGTGGCTTGTCAACATGTAGTTTGGCATATTCCAGTCTTGCTTTTTTATGATTCGTTTTCAACAATGGTGTCCTCCTTGGTCGTCTCCCATGTAGTCCACTTTGGCTCAAACAACGACGGATGGTGCGATCTGACACTGATGTTCCTTGAGCATGAAGTTCACCTTGAATCTCTTTAGAAGTCTTTCTAGGCTCTTTTGTTACCATTCGGATTATCCGTCTCTTAGATTTGTCATCAATTTTCCTCCTGCGGCCACGTCCAGGGAGGTTGGCTACAGTCCCATGGATCTTAAACTTATGAATAATATGTGCAACTGTACTCACAGGAACATCTAGTTGCTTGGAGATGGTCTTATAGCCTTTACCTTTAACATGCTTGTCTATAATTTTCTTTCTGATCTCTTGAGACAGCTCTTTCCTTTGCTTCCTCTGGTCCATGTCGAGTGTGGTACACACCATATCACCAAACAACACAGTGATTACCTGGAGCCATATATATAGGCCCAATGGCTGATTACAAGGTTGTAGACACCTGTGATGCTAATTAGTGGACACACCTTGAATTAACATGTCCCTTTGGTCACATTATGTTCTGTGTTTTCTAGGGGTACCATCATTTTTGTCCATGCCTGTTTCATGAGTTTATTTTTTTACATAATTCTGTTGAAGCATGGTTGAAAAACAATGTCTGACTTTCATTGGTTAACATTTATAGAATTTTAATTTATTATTACTTTTGTCAGATTAAAGTTATTTCTGTGACCATTGTGACTTTTTCTTTCATTGACCAAAGGGTACCAACAATTTTGTCCACGTCTGTATTTCTATGGAATAAAAAGTAAGTACTCTACTACTAGTGTAGTTCTCATTTAAGTTCTTACCTCTAAAAGGAATCGTGGACTTTCTGGCATAAATGTGAGGGCCACGACCGCAGAGACACAAGGTAGTGCACATACAATGACAAACACTCTCCAGCTGTGGAACTGGTAGGCCGATCCCATGCTAAAACTCCATCCTGAAAAAAGGGCATTCATAAATCCAACAAGGTTAAGGTGGCCGTACACGTTAGATAGGAAATGGTTGAATAGCAGTTGAATAAACATCTGGTGAACGTTCTTTTTGTCAGACTTGGTCATGCACACTTTAGTCCATATTGGCCGTTACAGATTTTCAAACTGGTCATACATGTTCAAGGAAATTGGGTGATGGACGA